>NW_010361635.1:298468-394254 GCF_000414095.1 Morus notabilis
TCCTGCTGATCCACCTGGACTTCTACCAGCTCCTCAATTGGTTGGGACCATGTCTCATTCGTGACCATAGGATCTATGTCCTCAATTGCTCCCTGCGTACCATTCTTGCTTCTTGTTTCCCCGGCTGATCATACCCACGTATGGCATCCGAGTACACTACTCTGGACTCGTATTGGTTGCTTTTCATCTCGCTTACGCCATCGGGGGTTGGGAACTTAACCTTCTGGTGATAAATGGAGGTTATTGCTCTTAGTGTCTGGAGGGTCAGCCTTCCAATTACAACATTATACTGTGAGCCCCCCCTATATCACCACAAAGTTTACCATCGTGGTAGCCTGCCTAGGCCTCTCTCCCGTGGTGATGGGCAGTCGGATTGTTCCTTGGGGGATGACCGAGTCCCCTGTGAACCCAAACAACGGTCGAATTGTTTTCTCGAGTTGCTCCTTTGGAATTCCCATTTTTTCCAAGCAGTCGGAGTATAGAATGTCCATCGAGCTCCTGTTGTCCACCAGGATCCTACACACAGTGTGGTTCTTGATAATCGCCTCTACCACCAAGGTATCATTGTGGGGGAAGTCGACCCCGTTGGCATCCTCCTCTGTGAATGCCACGTCAGTGCTGCTAAATTTTGCTACCTTAGTAGTGGAGAGAGCCTAAAACCTCTCCTGGTACACCCCCTGGCCTCATGGGCATAACTTTTCTAGGATATTCTTGAGTCCTCCCCCCTCCCCCCCCTCCCGAGGTATGGCCCTCCGTGTATGGTCCTTATGATGCCGACCAGCTCGCGATCTTCGCCTCGCCAATTCTCCTCTCGACGTCGATCGTCATTTCTGGGACCATGACCTTGTCTTTCAGCCTTAAACTCTTGTAGCCTCCCCTCGCGGATTAACCTTTCAATTTCATCCCTTAGGTCGGCGCAGTCGTTGGTGTTGTGGCCGACATCACCGTGGAACCGGCAATACTTGTTCTGATTCCTTCGATTTGGGTCTAACTTCATCAGTTCCGGTCGTCGTAACAAGTTTTCTTGTCCGACCTGGTTGAACACTTCCTCGATGCCTACAGTGAGCTCGTGATAGGAGTCATACCGTTGGAACGGCCGAGGCTTCCGATTTTCATCTGGCCTCGGCTTTTTTGTCTCCGGAAGGGGTGACGTTGACGCGGTCTACTTCTCTTCGTTTCTCCTACCTCGTCATTTTCGATTATCTTGCTTTCCCAAGGTCGACCCATGTTCTAGTCCTTTGTTTTTATTGGACCTGTGCTCGGGATCGTTTGCATCAGCTTCTTCAACATTGATATACCCCTGTGCCCGTGCCAGAAACTCTTTATAGGTGGCCAGGGGCTTCCGGTTCAGGTTGCGCTTAAATGGGGTGGTCTTTTTCATACTGGACAAGGCCCCTATAAGAGCCTCCCGGTCCGTCATATCCGTTGTAGCGGCGATGACTTCTCCATACCTTGCAAGCCATTCTTTTAACAACTCGTTCGGTTTTTAGTATACCATTGTTAGGTTTTGTTTTGGCGGGATATATTTCTTTATCCTAATTAACTGAAGGGAGAAGGCTTCCTTTAGCTCGTCCCAGCTGGAGATAAACTCTAGTTTGAGTGTCCAGCATCATCTTCGGGCAGAGTCCGTCAAGTGGTTTCAGAATGCTTGGTACATTATATCCTCCACATATCCATACAGGAGCATGTGTCCCGTGTACATCTCCAGGTGATCGTCGAGATCCCTTCTGCCATCGTACGGCGGGATAGTCAGGGACTTGTATTTGTTTGGTAAAGGTGGCGCCATGATTACTGCGGTAAACGGGTGGTCGTGAGTTCGGCTGGGAGTGATGTCGACATTAACTACTTCCGCCACCTATCCAAGGTTCTTTTGTAGATGGCTCACCTAGCTCATGACATCTTTCTTTAAGCCGGCGACGTCACCAGTGAACCTTTCTTCTAGACTCGTTACACGCTCCATAATGGCTTTAACCTCTTCCGTAGAGATTACAGAGCTGGCCCCTTTTGAGGCTCCTGCTTTCTTCGTATTCAACTTGTCCCTCAGGTCTCCGCCTTCTTGCATCGACCTCGAATCTCCTTGGATATTCTTTCCCGGGTTCCGAGGTGGCACCTCAGGGTTTTTCAGACCGGCGAGTGCTCTTCTCTCCTGGGTTCGTCACCTAGCAGCCCTTTGTCGGCTACCAAGGGACCTGGATGGTCGAGGTCTTGGGTTATCTCCCCTGTCATTTTCACTGTCCCCGATCCCTTCCGGGGCACCCTGGTGGTCACCAGCATCCTGGTTCCCGGCCATGACACCTCCTAGTGGTCTCGGGGCATCTTCCAAGGGAGGCATGGAATTTCTTCCTTCCAATCGCTCGACAACGGTCGTTAGTCCTCGAACCAAGTCGGTCAGAGTGTCCAGCTGAGCCTGCATTTGTGCAGGGTCAAGCTACGGCGTGCCTGCGGGTGGAGCTTCAGCCCTCGCCGGGAGTTGATTCCCCTGGTCGGGCTGATTCCTCCCAGCCCCACTATTGGTTGGAGGTGTGGCATTTTCCTCCGTTTGACTGGTCGGATTTGAAGCATCATTTTTCTTTCGTGGAGGCATGGTTGTTCGTTGTCTGAGGTTGAACACGTGAACCAGAGATTCTGGGTTCAGGTCCCCAGTAGAGTCGCCAATTGTTGACAGTGGAATTTTGCCAACAAGACCTTACCGGATTACTTCACAGTAGCCTGTTGGGTTACCATTTTAGAACTTATGATTTCAAAGAATATATTGGAATTTGTAGTAGGGTTTTTGCTAGGTTGTGAAGTAAATGAGATTGTGCTTATGAAAGTAAGAACGCACAGGAATTTTATAGTGGTTCACTCTGTTAATCAAGAACTACATCCACTGTATTGTATTTCGCTTATCTATGTTCTTACAAGTTACATTTGCGTAAGGAAAGAAAATCATCCTACTATCTCTCTTGGGGGCTCTTCCCTTTTATAGTGGACATTGCATGAGTCTTTGCCCAATGGCAGGCGGTTTGGACCATTAGACCGTGTCTTTCATGGGGCCTGCCCACTCGAGTGGCCTATGGCCTCTTTTGTGCAGACTGTAGCCTGCCATTACCTTTTGGACTGTTCACTCATCCTATTTGTCCCCCCTATTATGGCTCTGTAGATCCCTGTAATAGCTAGTGATCCGTTCTAGGTGGTTTTAGGGGTTTGTAATCATTTCTTATGCATCTGACCTTCCCCAAATCCAGACGCAACCTTAGGATATTCGGCTGATCTTCTCAGGGGTCTTCCTTGGGACGTGGATCTAGTTGCTTGTGCTCTGCCGTCTGCGCCTATGCTTACATCTGCTGAGGGTAGCCTCTCCTACGGCTGACTTTATCGCGTTATTTTGCCCGGGCTGGTCTTGCAGACCTCGACTGTGTATAGGGTCGATGGTCTCGGTCTTCTTATACATTTGGCTCTCCTGCCATACAGGAGAGACCAATGAGGCTCGGGCGTCGAGGGCTAAATGACGTGGCAAGCATGGTGCCACGTGTGGCCTGATCGTTGTCCGGCATGTCGATGTGAATTTTTCCACACAACAATAATTATTTAACTAAAAAAATTATAAATTAAGAGTAAATGATAAAAATTCTGACTCATATTTTCAAGAGGTATTTGTTAAGATTACCCCTAAAATTTGGAGCCCTCAGATTTGTTTAGAAAAAGTGTTTAGTAAAACACCAAAAATTATATACATATAAATAGTGTTAAGGCCTCGATTTAAATCTCTAACTATTTTGTACCAATTTACATAACATAGAGTTGTCTTTTTTTCACTCGTAAATGTAATGACTTTATTAATTGACGTGATAATCTTTTAAACACATGTCAATAAAAAGATAACAACTCACATGTCATGTAAGTTGATATAAAAAAATTAGGATTAGAGTTTTTGTTTCTAGCTGATAACTCTATTAAAAATATAATTATTTCACTATTTTTATGCATTTAAAATGGCTAGTTTTTGAGATTTTTAGGTTATTTTATTTTATTTTACTTATTTTGAATTTTAGTTAATTTACTTTACATTTTAGTTTTATTTGATTTGATTTAGTTTTATTTTAATTTAGATTATTATTAGGTTAGATTTATTTTACTTTATTTTAGTTTGTTTAGTTTTGTTTTAGTAATTTTTATTTTAGTTTTTCTTCCAGAATAATTATATTCTGAATTGTGTAATTTACATTTGGTGACAGAGGGGTTAAAATGTTTTTTTGGAGCAAAGTGGGGGTGAAAATATGAAGAAAAAAGTTCTAAAATTCGAATTGGGAATCAGCTGTAATAATTCCCACGCTCTTGCGAGTAGAAAAAAGAATACAAGTCTCCACCATTGCCGTTCGATTACTTACCAACGGCCAAGATCTTGCATGTGCACTCCACTCTCTCTGTCTCATTTCCAGCAGACAAAGGTGCAGCCAAAATCCTATCCACACGCGCCGCTTGTCTTCCTTGTACCCCACTATCTCCCTTGCTTCCACTCATGTTACGCCACATGTCCTCGTGCATCAGAAGCCAACTTTTGTCTCGCTCTCTTCTCCATTTGGCGTAAAAAGAAGGCATTTTTGAGGAAACAGGGCCATTCTCCTATCAGCTCATTCTTGAGCTCAAGCCCAAGCACAGTACCCGAAAAACTAAAGAAAAAGGAGGAGCAAATTAATAAGGCTTTCAAAGCCATTTTAGGGAGAGAAAAATAAAAAATATATATGTATATATATATATATATTTTTTTTTTTTTTCTTTAGTTTTAACTGAGATTTATTTTATTCTATTTTCTACATATTCTCAAGTGGAGGACATCTTGAAGGACTAAATGAAAGAGGAAGAAGATGGGAGAAGGAGCTCCAAATGGGTTTTTCTTACCATTTTCGAATCTCTTTATTTTTTTATTTTTTTTATTTTTTGTATTTTGAGGATGTTTAAATTTGAGATTTGTATTTATTTGCTTTTGGCAGTGGAGTAATTTGTTTTGTTTTAGAGATTTAAGCTTCATTCATTTTATCGATTTGAGTTTTTAATTTTAAATTTTTACAATTAAAATTTTTAAAAAATATCACATCTAACTTTTTATAATACAGTTAAAAATTTTAAGAAAATGTCACATATAACTTTTTATATTACAGTTAAAAGCTATCAGAAAATGTCGCATCTCAGTTTAAATTGAAAACTCAAATCCGTGAAGCAAACGATGTCTTAACGTAACTTGAGCATGAATTTGAACACTTTTACTTTTCTTTTTTATTTTTTTAATTTCAATTTGTCTAATTTTGTTAAATGATTCCTCTATGTGTATTTAATGCTTCTAAGTGATTGATCACCTCTTAGATGACTAGGAAACCACAATGAGCTTGGGAAAGGATTTGTGTGTTATGCCATACATAGAGGGACATAATTGCTAGTAGGATGGGGATATACCTATTAGATTTATGTAGCCACTAATGAGAACCTTAATCTTAATGAGTCCTTGTTAATGGATGATCGTAGGAATATAGTTTGTCTTTTGATAAGGATATGTCTACTTGACTCCCGGGAGGGGCTTGTAGGAAAATTAGGGGAACCCGGCTATCATTCAACTAGGCAACTAGATTAGAGAGGAAAAGGGAGGCTTCATGATATGGTTAGGCGAAATTAGACCCTAGAATACTTGTTCATTTCATTATATAATTTAATTTACTTTCATGTAGTTAAATTCTCTTTTTGTTTTTATCGATGGTTCAAATAATCCATAGAACTAATTCTTTTTAGTACTTAATAAAAATTAAACACATTCTTCGCATGATTGACACTCTCATTCACACATTTTATATTACTTGATACGACGCATTTACTTGCTCTAAAATTTTCCCATCACTAGGATTAATCTATATATAATACTCATGTTTTTTTTTCTCTTCATATTCATTACCACCAAATCTACATGTGATGCGGGAGTGGGTAGTTCAGAGACCAAATGAGAGCTACAAAGTACGTGTTAAGAACAAAAGAAGAGAGAAATTATCTGAACGGAAATTATTGATATTGGAGCAGGAATTATTGGAAAGAATCAATGGATCTTTATGTGTATACACACACACATATACAGTATATATGTAGAGAGAGAGAGAGAAAGGGCTTAATTCATGGCCATTAGAAGATACGAAAAGTACAAATTAAGAATTAATTCCTAACATGATAGGAGACTTGAATGAGAGACAACAGACAAAATTTGTATCTACTGGACATTAACAAGATGTCAGTTGCTCTTTTGCCTGCCTTCCTTTATATCAACTTCCATTTTCCAATTAACAAATATTCCACTCGTTATTTGAGAAAACAAATTTAATAATAGAGTGGTTCTATTAACATTCCCATTTTACTCTTTACACACTTTTTAACTACACACTTTTGAAAGAATTAAATCTACTTTTTACATATCTTTAATATTTTAAGATTACCCTGGCTATTTTCATAAAATTATTAATTCTTAAACATTCTATTTTTTTCACACCACCATTTTATTTTAATTTTCTATTTTAATAATATCATTTTTTATCTTTATTTTTTAAATAATTTTGGGCATCAAGTCTTTTCTCATACATAAAAAAATTTACTATTACATTTTGAAGAGAAATAAAGGACATAAATATAAGCATAATGACAACATAATTGTTATATCTATTGAGGTATTGATAAAAAAGACAAAACAGAAAAATAAATAAAAAAACAAATTCTAAAGAGTATAAGAAAATAGAGAGAGAACGAAACATAAAAAGATGAAAAACATTTGTAACTTTATAAAAACAAAAGGCCAATTATGATCATCCATTAAAAGCAAAATAATTAGTAAAAAAACATAAAATTTGGGATGATAATATGCGGGGTGTATTGAAAGAAAAAAAAATATGTAATTAGTTTTTTTATAATAAAATTCAATTGTGTAATTAAGTTATGATAATCGTTGTTTTTTGTCATTTTTATTGGATGGTCTTTTTGTAATAAGGAATTAAAATTTAAAGAAAGGATTGGAGAGTAAAAATGAGTGTGTGAATAGAATCACCTTTATTAATATTATTAAATAGATTATTTTCTAAAAAACAATTCGATATTGTAATTAATAAATGAAGAAAAAATAATTAAATCTCTTTTATGTGATAAATAAAAGTATAAAATATAAGTATGAGATGTTTAGAAACCGGATCTTAGAAAATATACAGGATCCGATTTTATTCCAGACCAAGATATTGCGAGAAGAGGAAGGAAAATTGTTGGATTATTATAACAATTAAACCATTTCAGTTGGTCCATCAGAATAATGGAGACGTTATTAGCTGGATGTTATTACTTGCAAAAGGGGTAATTGTCCTAATTCCACATTAGAACACATAGACATGCTGCGCATTATTCTTATCAATAGAGAAAGAATATGCTGTGCATTTAATTATTGTTCACAATGTACTTTTTTTTCTTATGCAAAAGAGGAAGGATATGATCCCCAGAAAAGTTGAATTACGTGATCAATTATATAATTTCATATAAGATAATGATTCTATTTTTTTAGCTTGTGTTTAATAAGTTACTAATTTTGTCAGATTTAATGGAGTGAGAGTTGAGTAATTAATTCTAATTTGTAGTAAATAGCAGATTTCCCAAACTTAAAGTAGTAAATAGCATATAATGTTTTAGTTGTTTAGTAAATAGCAGATGAATAAAAATTTATAGCATATTTTAAAATTTTAATATATATATATGGTGTACTAAATTCTATCCATGGAAGAGTTTCAATAATGATGAGAGAGAGGATGAGAGTTTATTGATGGGGTGATGAGAGAGAGGATGAGAGTTTATTGATGGTGATGAGAGAGAGGATGAGAGTTTATTGATGGTGATGAGAGAGAGAATGAGAGAAAAAGGAAAGAGAGTGAATGGGGTAAATGTTATCTGATAAATTGTTCATTTACCATAGAAACCCAAAATCTATATTTTCGCAAATAATGATTTTACCATGTAAACTTAGAATTTACTAACGGTGGCAATTTATGTTAGTGGGCCGTATTCGTGTCAACCCGTTTATTAATCGCGTGAGAAAATATCAACCCAAACATGATCTGTTTATTAAACGTGTCAAAAATATCAACCTAAACATGACTCATTTATTAATCGTGTTAATCGTGTCAACCCGTATAACCCGTTTAAATTAATGTATTGAATAAATAACTAATATAATAATGACTTATTTAACACGGTCAAGACATATTTAATATGTTTATTGGTCAATTTATCTTTTTCTTTAAGAAAAATAAATGAAATTTACCTACAAATATTAAAATTTACATTATTTGTATTTAATATGTCATATAAATTTTCATATTATGTCACATATCATTATATTGAAGATGACACATATAGTTAATCGTGTCAATTCGTGTCATTCGTGTTAAGAGGTCATCCCTAACCCAACCCATTTATTAATCATGTTAATTGTGTCAACCCGATTATGACTCAAACTCATTTATAATAAACTCAAACCAGCTAACTTCATGCGGGTTTCGAGTCATGTCATCGTGTCACTATCCGGATTGTCAGCCCTACAATTTACCATGTAAATTATCAATTTACCAGAAAATAACTTGTGGTTTACAACATCATAATCTCTGTTTGACTGGTAAATCCATCATTTATCATGTAATCCTCTATTTATTAAATTGAATAGAATTTTGTATGTTGATAAATGAAGCATGAATTACAAGGTAAATAATTGATTTTGTGTGTAAATTGTCATTTATCAAAAAATAATTTACTGTTTACAACATAAAAGTGTCTGTTTAACTAATAAATCCCATCATTTACCATATAAATCCTCCATTTACAAAATTGAACATAATCTTTTTTGTAGGTAAATGAAGCACTTACCATGTAAATTTTGCATTTACTGACATCCATAAATTTGAAAACCCTAAAATCCACGCAAACCCATATTCCAGCAAAATAAACAAACAATACTCCTCCCCAATTGTCTCAAATCCCCCATCGCTGTCTCTTTCTCCACTTGAGGCCAGAATTGTGAAGACCACAGCAGCAGAAGCGAAGCTCGTGACGCCGAAATCATTGTTTAGACAACGACGCGAGAGAAAGCAAGCAAAGAGAGAAAGAGAGCAAGAGAGAGAACGTGAGGGTGAGAAAGAAAGAGAGAGAACGTGAGGGTGAGAAAGAAAGAGAGAGAGACAAAGAGAAAGTATGAGAGGAGAGAGAAAGAGAACGCCAGTGATGAGAAAGAAAGTGAGGGAAAAAGAGAGAGAGAAAGAACGCAAGGGGAGGAGAGAGAGAGTTAAGTCAAACTTTTTTTTTTATAGAAAAGTTTATCGAAAGTGTTGTTATTTACTAAACTTAAAATTAATATCTGCTATGAATTTTAATTGCCCCCTCCATTTATGCTATTTCTCTCATTCACTCTTAAGAGATATATATGTATTACTATTTGAATTGATATGTTAGAAATATGTTTGTCGAAAGTGTTTTTCGTTATCAATCTTACACAATAATTATCAAAATGGATCACAGTACAAAAGAAAGAATATGCTGTGCATTTAATTATTATTCACTATGTTGTTGCTAATATCCTTTTTTGCTTATGTAAAAGAGGAAGAATACGAGTCAGATGCGTACTTATAATCACATCCCAAGACAAAATATATATATATATATATAACTTACTATGCAATCTAGTCTTGACGACTTTGAAGTCATAAATGGGGAAGTTGCAAAGAATGTGATTGGTGGAATTATTCCACTTGTCACGATGGAATTTTCAATTTTCTCATGCCAGCTTCACAGTTCCAACTTTACAACCCACATTATAGGAAATTGCCCCGAACATGGTGTTACACCCTCTTGACAACACAATATCCATGTTTTACTAGGTCTCAAATAGGGCTTTTCGTACATTCTTGAATATAATTTATATGATAATATTTATTTTTCTAAATCAACCCAAAATTCCTTGCGTGGACTGACAATTGATTTTTTCTAAATAAATGAAGAAATTTCATGGGTGGAGTTTAATAATTACTTTGGGGTATAGTCTTCACAAAAAAAAAAAAATGAAAAATATTGTGAGCTAACGGCCGAGTCATGCCAGATTGTTTCTTTGCTGTTCTTCATACAGATCCTTCTGTCTTATCAGTGCACCTAAGACAAAGATCAATAACTTCTTCGGTCTCAATTACAAAACGAATAAACATAGATACATACATATATATATATATATATACACACACACACACACACACACTACAGAAGGATATATATAAAAAAAAAACCTAGAATTCAATATCATTTCTTTTCGTTTAATTCGAATTACAATACTAATCTTAGCAATATCATCAACAATTCAACATATATACACACGACACGAATATTTATTGGATATTAAGAATTGATATTCACAATCAGCTGCATAATGATACCTCTCTAACTTACAACCCCACAAGATTCACATCATTACACAAAAAATACACACATGCACCAAAAAAAAAAAAATCCTCTCTTTTCAGTTCTTAATTAGCTTGTTTCGTTTGCTTTTCTTTTAATCCTGAAACTGAAACTGCCATAGTAATTACACAGATATATATATATATATATATATATATTCTAACCAGAAAGAAAAAACTTAAAAAATAAAATCAAAACAATAAGAGAAAAAGAAAAAAGAAAACAAAGTAACAGCAAGCTCCAAGAAATATTTCTGATTCAATATACGACAGTATTGATCAATGCACTCTTTCTCTCACAGTTCTAGAGTGCATGAAAGTCTCTCTCTTATTCCCTTGAGGAATAAGCAATTTGGACCAAAATCCACTTTTCCTCTTCTGATCATCAGAGCCGTCTTTATCAGCCCCTGATCTCGTTGATCTTGGAATCGCAAAAGCCATCGATCTACTCTTCTTAAGCACATTGATGTTGCCGCTTAACAAGAAACTAGACATCGATAACCCTTTTCCTTCACGAGCATTATTAATATTGTACGTACGACAGCGATACTGCATGGGAGACGAGCAAGAGGAACAGGAGGAGGACGAATAATACGACGAAAGAGAAGACGTCGTTGAGGAGCCGGGAGAGCGCGTTGTGGTCGAAATGTTGTTAGTTCTACGCGAGCCCGGATGAATACTGGCGAGCTGACAAAGCTTTTCTCTCAAGCATACCGAGCAAACGCCCGGCGATTGGCGGTGTTTGGGGTGTTTCTTGCACCGGCCGTCGACGGGCATGGTTGGCCGGTGGTGGTCTTTGAAGTAATGTTTTTTTAATATCGAAGCCATATGTTGTTTTGGCAATTGGCATCAGTGTGTATGAGTTTGGTTGGGAAGAATATATAGAGATAATAGAGAGAGAGAGAGAGAGAGGGACGTGGGCTTTGGGTTATGGGGATTTTCCTCGATAGTTCCTTGGGAGCTTCTGTGGGTTTTCTTAAAAAGTTAAAAAAATGACCCTTTTGACGGGTTATTAGCGTGGAATTTTGTTGGGGTTTGATTTTGTGGAAAAACAAAAAAGTTGGCTGGTTGGTTGGCAGGAGCTAGCTTTGTAGGAAAAAAGTATTCGTGTAAATGAGAATTTGAGGAACGAGTTTAGTTGGTGTGTGTACGGCTGAGATGGATACTGGGGCTTGTGGGGCCGGGTTTTGGGATTTGGAGTCGGCGGCTAGAATGCCTTTGCCACTGGCCACGGAAATCAGTAATAAGAGCTTTCCAAGACAGATGAATAAAAACAAAAGGAAAAGAAGTGAAAAATGTAAAAAGCTCCCCCCAATCTATGTCTGTGGGCGGCGTGGAAAATCTGAATAAGTCTCTAAAGAAAAAAAAAAAGTGAAGGACGTTACTGCAATATCAAATAAAAAAATTATATGATAGTTTGGAAAAAAAAAATCTTATATGAAATTACATTAGGTAAAGTCTTCAGTTCGATAACCAACAACATAAGAATGAATGACATTGCCTGACCTAAAAAATAGTAATTTATAATTCAATTAAAAGGTGTAACAATAATTTTATATGAATTAGAAAATGGGTATAACATATTAAAAAATTTTGCAACTCAATTGCTGAACGGCATGGTAATTATAGGAAATATAAGTTAATGTTTGTATAACAGCTCATGATTGCGCTATTAAACTCTTAAATAGTATAAGATGTTTGTGTAACACCTGATTGCGATTCTAAACTCACATCGGCGCATTTATTTTCTTTTTGAGTCTCTATCACTACTTTTGTTTTTTCGTTTTTTCTGCTTGAAAATCTCTATCACTACTTCAAAATTGTCCAAAACCACCACTCAAATGTAACACTAACACAATGTGTGTAACATGGCTTGAAACAAGAATATTAAGTTTGTAAACTGTAATTTCTATCGAAACTACTACGCAAGTTTGTTCCCCACCAACACAAAAAAAAAAAAAAAAAAAAAAAAACCCCCTCAAAATTGTCCCCAAAACAAAAAAAAAAAAAAAAAAAAAAAAAAACCCCTTCAAATCTGTACTCAAACTGAACAGCGTCAGATTCTAGCTAGTAATTTTTCTGGCACACTTGGTTTTCATTTTCCCTAAACATCCTATTAAAAATGAGCACTCATCATTTTAGTTCATAAATTCTAAAGTAAAACCAAACGATAGAATGTGTCGACAAGCATAACGTGGGGAAGTAAGTTACATAAATATTATAAGCAGATCGAAGAATGGAATAGGCATACGTTGGAAAAGTTTACCAAGACCACGTCGTTTTGATGTTGCTTGGAAAGTCCGTAACCAATTAACACGCTAGCTTCACAAGTCTTAAAGTCACCTTCGTTAACCCATCTATCTGAATTTATTTAAAGGTCTCGTTCATTCCATCGATTCGAGTTTTCAGTTTTAAGTTTTTACAGTAAAAAACTCTCAGAAAATGTCACATCTAACTTTTTTTGCTACAGTGAAAAGCTCTCAGAAAATGTCATATCTCAACTCGAATTGAAAACTCGAATCTGTGAAGTGAACGAGGCCTAAAGATAAAACTAGTGTTTGGAGAGAGAGAACATGACCAGAAAATTTTTGAGAAAGAATGCTCTCAGCTGAATTTCTATTATTCATCAAGTGTACAGTAATACAATATTTATAGTGTTTAATTACTAGCAAGTAGTTCTAACTAATCCCGTAATTCTTGGGCTTCAGTAATTAGAAATTAGTTACATAACTAAAACTAATTAACAAACTTCTAAACTCTGCTTATGACTTTCTTGCTGAGCTGGACTTCTACTAGAAGCTTCAGAAAAAAAAAAAAAAAACTATTGCTTTAACACCTCCCCACAAACGAAGGTCAACACTCTCTTACACGCCTCTGCCAATGTACTTCAGTTGGACTCTGTAAGAACTGACTCAGCTTGCTCACTATGTAAGAAATGTCAGGCCAGGTAATCGTCAAATACTGTAGAGCCCCAAAAGTTCTGCGGTAGACAGTAGAATCCTTCATTGCCTCCCTTTCAGTTCGAGACAGGGTCTTACCATGCATGTTAGTACATTTTAGAAGATTAACAATACACTTGGATTGAGAGAAATAAAGACCGGAGGAATCACAAAACACCTCAATACCAAGAAAGTAATGAAGAGAACCAAGCTCCTTCAGAGCAAATTGACTGTTCAAGTCTTTAGTAAGCTTAGCAATAAGAGAAGGCTGATTACCAGTGATTAGAATATCATCCACATAAATAAGCAGCAACAATAAAACAGAAGAATCCTTATACGCAAAGAGAGAAGTGTCAGACTTAGTATTAGTGAAACCCCAGTGAAACAAAGCGGACTTAAGGCGATCAAACCAGGCACGAGGAGCCTGCTTAAGACCATACAAAGCTTTATGTAATCCGCACATATGAGTAGGATGAGTAGAGCTGACAAATCCCTCGGGTTGGTGCATGACCACAGTCTCTCAAAGTGTACCATTAAGGAACGCGTTATTAACATCAAGTTGCTTGATATCCTAAAATGCACAGCCAAAGTAAGGATCACACGAACAATATTAGATTTAATAACATGACTATAACTTTCTGAAAAATCAACTACCGGGGTCTGCAAAAAACCTTTTGCCACAAGACGTGCTTTGTAGCGTTAAATGGTACCATCGGGATTCAACTTCAATTTAAAGACCCATTTATTTCCCACAACATTCATAGAATCAGAGTAAGGAACTAAATCCCACGTGCTATTCTTTATGAGAGCATGATATTCATCCTCCATAGCAGCTTTCCAATTAGCATCGGCAAGTGCAATCTGCACACTAGTGGGCTCAATAGGACCAGACTCTACAGACAAAGGATGTTTGATAGAAGAGTATATTTTTGGTTTAAAAATACCTTTTTGAGACCTAGTAACAATGGGATGTGTGGAAGTGACTTTTGGGGCAGGTTGTGAAACAAAAGGTGGTGTAGACTCAGATTGGATAACATCTAAAATGAGAGTAGGAACGTGTAGACGCAGGTGGAACAGGTAATACATTCAGTGCAACAGAAGGAGATGAGGAAGCTATAGGGGAGAAATTATGATGAGGAGAACAAGAAGTAATAGGAGAAGAAGAAAAGGATTGTATCTCACGTGAGACAGAGGGAAGAGATTCATCTGTGTGTAAAACCAGTGGCAGCAGTTTGGCCATGTAGAGTGAAAGTAACAGTAGGCAGTCCTGAAACAAAAACAGAGGAAGGGTTGTGTCGAAACCAGCAATCACATGGAAACTTAGTTCCACAAAAGACGACATTTTTGGAAATTAAGATTCGACGTGAGGGATGTAAACATTTGTAACCCTTATGATGAGCACTATAACCCAAGAAAGCACACTTAGAAGAACGAAACTGAAATTTATGAGAATTATAAGGACGAAAATGTGGAAAACAGGCACACCCAAACACCATGAGAAAAGCATAATCTGGAACATGACCAAATAGTTTTTGAAAAGGAGAAATATTACATAACACTGGAGTAGGTAACCTGTTAATAAGATAAGTGGCTGTAGAAAAAGCTTCCCACCAGAAAGACAAGGGCATGTGAGCTTGAGCTAACAAAGTGAGGCCTAGTTCTGTGACATGTCTATGCTTTCGTTCAACTCGATCATTCTGTTGATGAATATGAGGACAAGGATGTTGAAAACCAATACCATGTTGAGTAAGAAAATTAGAAAAAGAATTATATTCACCACCCCAATCACTTTGAACGGACTTAATAGGAAGATCAAAATATTTTTCAACATGAAGCTTAAATTGTTGAAAAACAGAAAGTGTTTCCCCCTTAGTGCGAAGCGGAAAAGTCCAGGTGAACTAGTGAAATCATCTAAGAAATGAATACAATATATGTATCCTTCAGAAGATAAAACTGGGGATGGTCCCCACAAGTCAGTGGGTATCAATTCAAGAGGCTTTTTAGTTTTTGTTTCAGCGAGTTTGAAAGGTAAAACATGACTTTTACCATATTGACATGCAGTACAAAAAGAAACGGGAACATATTTGGCATTTATTTACAATACTTGTATAATAGACAATGTTCTGTTACAAGGTGGACTAAACGCCTATGCCAAACATCTGCACTTAGGGCAGTGGACACAGAAAAAGTAGAACAAGACCTTTTTGACAGATTATATACAGACATATCAGAACTAGACTCAGCATGTTTAGTACCAAACAAAGACTTGTCAAAAACGACATTATTAATAGAGACACATAAAACATGAAAAGACACACTTGTACAGGACAAAACAGCTTTAGCTTCTAGTTTACTCAGCAGATAAAAACCATCCTTAAGTGTCCCGTGCAGCAGGACCTTCTTTGTGTCCTTTTCCTTGACAAGACAAAAATTAGAATGAAATTCAACAAAGACATTATTTTCAGCGGTCAATTGTCATATATTGATAAGATTTTTCTAAATGTTTAGAACATGAAGAACATTGTAGAGCCAACATGCGTGGTGTTAAGACACTTACCATTGCCAACCATTAGCTTCTCCTAACCTCCATACTCAGTCTTGAGAGTCAGATTCTCAAGATCCACTGTGACATGATTTGTGGCTCCACTATTCACATACCATCTGGGATCCATCACAGTTTCCGGTGTAGCAAAGTATGCTGCAGCTTTGTTCAAGTTGTGGAACTAGCTTGAACTCCTTGATAATTCTCATCCATTTGATGCTAGCAAGCAACAGCTATATGGCCTTGTTTGCCACAGATCTTACATATTGGCTTAGAATTGCCTGAATAATAACCACGACCTCGTCCTCGACCTCTAACTTGAGATCCAGAAGCTCGACCACCATGAACAACTCCATGGCCACTACGCTCTGCAAGATTTGTAGTAGCACTTTGCAACTCAATTATTGCTGCAGTTTGTTGTTCAATTATGTATTCCTGACTCTGACTCAGAACCATTGCCTGAACATACAGATCTCCAGTTTCTGCTTGATGAGTGATGGTATAGACCACAACATCATACTCTTGCGGTAATCCAGCAAGAATTGATAGGATCAAATCCTCCTCTGGCACTTCATACCCTGCTAGGGCTAGTGAATCGCTTATTCCTTCCATTTTAGCGAAATAATCATAAACACTCATAGATCTTTTCCTCGTTGTGTGTAGCTGGATCTTCAATGGCAGAACTCTTGCCTTTGCTCGCACTGAGAAGAGAAGCTCAAGAGCCTTCCAAACAGCACTTGATGTCTTGTAGCGAGCGACGCCGCGAAGAATCGGAGTTGTCAATGATGAGAGAAGCCAGCTTAGCAACAACTGATCTTCTCGCATCCATTGAGCATACTCAGGATTAGGTTTTCGAACCAGATTCCCAGATTCATCAAGATCCGAGAACATAACCTGCCAGATCATGGCCTCGAAGAGCCGGAAAAACTTGAGATCTCCAAACAAGATAATTTTCTCGGTCCAACCGAACAGAAATTGCTGTGCTGAAAGATGAATTAAACGGATTCACTCGTTGCGCTAGGGAAGAAGAAGAAGAAACTCCAGTAGAACTATATGAAGACGAAGAACCATAATCTCCAACATTAGTCATTAAACGAGCGTTTAGTTGGTAGTTTAGTCAGTAGATTCGAGACATGATTTAAATTATAATTTATGATTAATTATAATATTTTTTTAAAAATATATATATAAATAAATTAAAAATAATTTTAAATTATAATTTTAAATTTATCAATTAAATATTTTTTAAATCCCGTCTCTCGAAGAGAAAGAAGCTCTCCGATGTTAAGACAAAGACAAAACTAGTGTTTTAAGAAAAGAAAATGACCAGAAAAATTTTGAGAAAGAATGCTCTAATATTTGCTTTCAAAAAAATACATAAATTAAAAATAATTTTAAATTATAATTCTAAATTTATCCATCAAATATTTTTTAAATCTCGTCTCTCTGAGAGAAAGAAGTTCTCTGATACCAAGACAAAACTAGTGTTTTGAGAGAAGAAAATGACCATAAAAATTTTGAGAAAGAATGCTCTCAGCTGAATTTCTGTTATTCATCATCAAGTGTATAGTAATACAATACTTATAGTGCTTAATTACTAGCAAGTAGTCCTAACTAATCCCGTAATTCTCAGGCTTCAGTATGAGAAATTAGTTACATGACTAAAACTAACAAACTTCTAGACTCTGCTTATGACTTTCTTTATGAGCTGGACTTCCACTAGAAGCTTCAGAAGAAGCTATTGCTTTAACATTTAACCAAAAAAAAAAATATTTTTTTTTGGTGATTTGTTAAATTTTTTATAAATCTATATAAAAACACATAAAAATTAAATGCATATATTTAATAATTAAAAAATTTTAATCTTAATATGTCAAGTATTAAAGAATCTAAAAAAATATTCATAAGTTAAAAAAAATGCAGAAAAAGTGAATATATCACATCTGAAAATGGCTTTAGTTTCCGGTCTAACGTCATACAGTGGAAACGCATCGGAATTGCAAATTTAAAAAAAAAACAGAGAAAAAAAAAAAGAAAAGAAAAAGGACGTGATTGGAATGATGTAATGCAAAAGGGGGGCCAAGAATCTCCTATAATTGAATTATTGTTGTTTATTATGGCCCCGTTCATTTCGTTGATTCGAGTTTAGAATTTGAGTTTTTCTACGGTAAAAAGTTCTCACAAACAATCACATCTAACTTTTTTGCTACAGTAAAAAGCTCTCACATAAAGTCACATCTCAACTCAAATTCTAAACTCGAATCAGCGAAATGAACGGGGCCAATAATTTTATAATATATTTTATAATATTATAATTATATTAATAATTTTAATAATATTGTTATATTATAAGCAAGGTCTTTAATCCGGCACTCACTGTTTATTGGACTGAAATGGCAGATGTATATCTGCTATTTTTGTGTATATTTATATGTAAGGTGTGTATATTTATATATAAAGATGTATATGTTAAGTTATAAGAAACGACAATGTATATTAATCCTCGAAACATGTTTTTTATAGCAATTGAGTGAACACATAGTATAAAAATATGTATATTGGCTGATTTGTTGTATTTCATGTTAATGAATATAAGCGACAATGTATCGTAATTATGTAAACATGTATTTTTTATAGTAATTAAGTGAACACATAACGTATTAATATGTATATTGGTTGATTTATTGTATTTCATGTTAATGAACGTAAGCGACAATGTATATGGAAACATGTATTTTTATAGCAATTAAGTGAACACATAACGTATTAATATGTATATTGGCTGATTTATTGTATTTCATGTTATTGAACTTGTCTTGGAAGTTATTTTTGCTTGAAAAAGTCTTTAGTCATTTGGATATTGAATATTGTTGTCGTTCTAACAAGTTGGAAAGAATTAGTAGCGAGACACAAATAGGAGATTGAATATGGAAAGAATAATATGAGGAGACACATATAATTTGTTTAGGTAATGTGGGAAGACACCTATAATTATCGATATAATGTTTATAGAGGTGTGCAACGTGACGTAGAAGTATGGAAAGGGACACGCTGGCCGTTCGTTGTTTAGTAATTAATGCAGATGCAGTTAGAATTATCACAAGTGAGAATAAAAGTTGTATAATAGTTTGCTTGAATACTAAAAAAAGCATGTTGACGTAACTGTAAAATATAAGCTGTTTGAATATTAGATTTTTGGAATGTTTTATTTTTCTAAGAAGTAGATATTACAAACCATTCAAAACTACAAATTTGAGTTACATCAAAAGAGTTCACCCAAAACTCTTATTTTAGTCAAGATTTTTGGCTTGAATCTCTCTTGGATGACGTTGGATCACACTACTTTTTTCAGTCTTACATACAAGGAAGTGTTGACTTCATCTTTGGTAGAGCTAGATCATTCTACAAGGTAATAACTCAAACCCTCTTTTATTCGTTTTCACAAGAGAATCCCATGTGGAATTTCATCTAGGTATCTTTTGTTTTTCGTTCACAAAAGCTTTTAGGCTTTTTGCACTTTTGTCCCCCACAATTCTCGTTTGTTTCTTACTGATAAAGTTACTAATAAACTCATAACAATTGTTAACATCATTTTTCTTTTGTATTTTAGATTAACTTCTGATAATAAGAGTTTGGTCCTGTGGAACAATGGGATTGTGTTCTACAGTCAACGGATTCATTTGGTGGGGCAATTGCAGTACATCACAGAGATCTCCCACAAGAAAACACATGCATGTGCCGTGGATGAAGCCCTTCAGCTACGACCAGATAAGGCCTTACATAAGCACGGAATTCATCGACGGGCAACAATGGCTCCGACTCTAGTTCTGATCCCACCACCTTCATTTCTTGATTCATGGACATAATTTGATTACAAGGCTTTACCGGATCCGCAAGGCATCAGGGCTAGTCACTATGATTTTCTTTCTTCTTTTCTTTGTTGTTAGTTTTTCTTTGTTTTGAAGAGAAAAATGAGAAAATAACCCACGAGAGTGATGTATGTTCAAAGGCATAACAAATGTGTGTTTAAACCGTTTGTCTTTGTATGCAATTTTCACTACAGTTATGTCACAATATGAGCCTAATTGTGAGCATGTTTCCAAGTCATAAACAAGTTAATTTTCTGACGGTTCTAAAGGAAAATTTTAATCTTATACAACATTATAAACTTCAAACTTTACACAAAGGTACAAGAAGCAAGCACATACTCAGTCATTTCATGGAAGCATGAGGACTGAATGGTTCATTTACGAGGTTCCTAACCAAATTATCTTTCTAATATAGTTAGTTAAAATCAGGTGGTCATAAAATCCTAACACGTGTGACTGTACACCTACAGAAGCCACCAATTCGAAATTTTCGAAGGAATGGAATGAGTTTTTCGTTTTCCCCCACCAAAAGACCTTGTAACTATTTACAGAGACTCTAAACTAAGAAGGGAAAAAAACATGTTTTGAAGAGAAAAATGAGAAAATAACCCACGAGAGTGATGTATGTTCAAAGGCATAACAAATGTGTGTTTAAACCGTTTGTCTTTGTATGCAATTTTCACTACAGTTATGTCACAATATGAGCCTAATTGTGAGCATGTTTCCAAGTCATAAACAAGTTAATTTTCTGGCGGTTCTAAAGGAAAATTTTAATCTTATACGACATTATAAACTTCAAACTTTACACAAAGGTACAAGAAGCAAGCACATACTCAGTCATTTCATGGAAGCATGAGGACTGAATGGTTCATTTACGAGGTTCCTAACCAAATTATCTTTCTAATATAGTTAGTTAAAATCAGGTGGTCATAAAATCCTAACACGTGTGACTGTACACCTACAGAAGCCACCAATTCGAAATTTTCGAAGGAATGGAATGAGTTTTTCGTTTTCCCCCACCAAAAGACCTTGTAACTATTTACAGAGACTCTGAACTAAGAAGGGAAAAAAACCACTCATGTTAGACACATCCATACCGTCACTTCCATCATTTTAATTGCTTTTAAGCTCTGATTGAGGGTTTCAAGCTCTTTCATGTCTTCTTTGCTGCCATTGTCATCACCATGATGATCTTCATACCTCGAGATTGTCATATCCATCCTCATCTTTGGCCAAGAAACCATGAGGAATTGCAGCTAAGCATTTTTCATAATGTTCACGAGTTAAGATCGTGGCAAGACCATCGACGCACTCTGCATTGATGACTTGTGCATATGGTGTGATAAAAACTTCTTTCAGGTGCGGATTTCACAGCGGAACAACCCCCTTGACTTCTTGATTATGATGAAACCACCTCACTTTGACCTTTTTCTAACCTCTTTTGTCCTCATACATGTCTTCCAGATAAGCAATGTAGTCATTCTCTCCATTTGCCATAACAAAGACAAAAGATTGAACCTGGATATCAAGAACAAAGAGCGATGTTAGACCAAAAGAACAAGGAGATAGAAAGAATGCAATTTTCTCTTTCACTTTATGTACTTTCTAAGTTTCAAACACCTCATTCACAACATTCCGCTCAGTTACTAGATTCTTACCGCTATCGTAATCCCATTCCTACAGAAAGCAGGGTAATGCTTGAGCTGCTTACCACACATCCAAGGACTTCCTGACCAAACAATATCCGACTTGTGTCCCCTGAAATTCTTTGGAAGACGGCCCTGATACACAGATTTCAGGTGCCAACTAAGTATCAAAAACTAACAAGATGTAGAATTCCTAACCAAATAAAAAGAAAAATTTATCATGATATCTGGTCCTTGTGTTGGATATTCAGGAAATCAGATCAAAACAGTGCTTGTAACAACTTCACAAGACAGAACCGAGACAGAACCCAGAAATCTTTCGCACAAATACCCTCAAAATCACAAACCCCAAATAAGGAAATCAAGAAAAATCAACGACCCACAACATGCGAGTTCGTACCTCCTATAATAAAATCATAAACAAGCGATAAAATAGAAGAGTAAAGTATAGGCAAAAAAAAAAAAAAAAAAACAGAAGAAAAAGAAGCAAGCCCTTGCCCCTTAAAAATCAAATCAAAATCCCCAAAAGAAAAAAAAATTCGTGTAAAAAGAATCTTACTTCTTTCTCAACAATAAGAATAAGAATTATTATTATAAATTACAACAAGATGCATGTGGAGGCGGTCGAGGAAACGGCGGCGGAGAAAGAGGAGGAAATGGTGATGTTTGAGGAGAGAGGAAATGTGAGGGTGGAGGACGAGAGAGAAGTGGGTTTGGTTGTGAGAGTTGTCGGGACGCGGCCTCGTCCGCCTGTCAATAGTCACCGGCGGCGAGGTGGCTGCGGAGGAGGTCGATGGAGCTCAAGGAAGATCGAGGGAGGTCGGGAGAGAAGTAGGTTTGGAAATGCTCGTGCGTTTGAGAAAGGGAGGTCTTTTGAGAAATAAACTTTTCGATCTACACTATCCAAATTTCTATCCGACGGTCATAATTACTGAACGGATCAATCAGACATTTTTATTACTGCCTGACTAAAGACCATTCCTATATTATATATGATAATTATATAATAATAAATTTATTATATTATATTAATAGATAAAATATTAATATTATATATAACATTTATTAACATAAAAATATTCAAGTTCCATTCTAAAATTTTTTTAATATTATAACTAAATAAATAATTTTTTTTTCATTCTATTCTCGTTACTATTTTTATTTTTATTCTCATTATTATACGCACTATAAAAGTTCACCAGTAGCACTGACTTTATTATAACGCGCAAATCACACCCACCTGACATTGTGATTGGACTTGTTCCAATTCCAGCCCATAAAATCTACGACTGAAAAGCAAAGCCCACGCCTCGTATACCTTTCCCTCTTCACTTGTAATAAAAGCACACATGAACTCAAGGGCTATTCACCCTGTACAAGATCTCAATTCATATCTCACAGCTTAGACACTCTCAATTCAATAAGTTTTATGTGCAAATTACATTGAGAAAAGATCTTGTTAACACGTTATTGAAAAGTGGTTACACATATAATCTAACAAGTAATTTAAACTTGATTTTATTTTTAAATTAAAGTTTTAAAAATAATAATAATAAACTGTTTGCTTTGCAAACAAGTAGAAAATAACGGATGAAATTTATACGTGGCTTAAATAGTTACTCTATTATTTATTCATTAATAAATATTATTATTTTATTTATAAAATATTAATTCGATGGTTGTAATAAATTAAATAATTACCTAAAAAAATTAATTAAATTAGATTTTAATCATGCCGCATCATCAAATTTTTATATTTATAGACGGTCAATAATAAAACGTAACCATTAAAAACTCGTCTATATATAATATATATTTCCCCAAGTTAATACTAAAGATTAATTTTAAAAATTCTTCATGAATTATGACCCATGTAATATTTTGCCTTATGAATTTCAAAGCGTAACATTCAATCTCTCCGAACTTTGTTCCGTTAACAATTTTACCCTCTCCGTTACTCTGAATGACATAATTCACCACGTGTCTATTTTTTAGTGAGATTTGAAAGTAAAATTACACTTATATCCATCTTTGTCACATCTTCGTTTAGAATAACTATTCCTCCATGTTCCATATATCAACAGAGATCACCATAATCATTCCCAAAAACTAATTTTCCTACCTCTGAAAGGATTATGTTCTTCTAAATTGGGTGTGAAACATTTATCTTCATCCTTTCTTGACTACTTATTTTATTTTATTTTATTTTATTTTATAAGGTTATGAGATGCCTGAGTTTTTCTTTAGACAGGATATAAAATTGGATGATCTAGAAACCCGCAATTTTGTCCTTGTTGACAGATGTGGATTTGGTGCTTGGATGATCTAGAAACCCGCAATTTTATCCTTGTTGACAGATGTGGATTTGGTGCTTAGTGTTGGTATTACAGCACTTTCAGAAGAAGCGGATTTTAAAGTTACTGCCTTGGACTTGAATGCTTCTGGAATTCATTCTTCTGATTCGAATAGCATTACAAACCTTTCACAATATCAATATGTGAAGCCCCTTACTGATTTTTTTTTTTTTTTTTTTTGAAAATCTTGCTGAGGGAGAGAAGGTAGTTGAAAGTGCAATACATGAATAGGTCATGACAGTTTAAATTTACTGTCAATATGATTAAATTCACTAATATTGTCTCATGTTATAGTCATTGGAAGTGATTCACAGAAGAATTTACAATGAAGAAGGATTTTATTTCTCAGACCTTTTTTTTTGAGGAAAAACTTAAAATCCTAATTAACTTGGATTAATCCTTTCTTCATTTTCCAATCTCTTCTTTATTTTTACATTTGAGTTTTTTAATCCATTTTTTAATAACTTGGGCTTTTTATAAGACATTTTATAATATTATTCTTTTTAAATTGATTAAATAATAGACACGCAATGAATTATGTCACTCAAAATAATAGAGAGGGTAAAATTATTAACAAAATAAAATTTAAAATGATTGAGTGTTACATTTTAAAATTTAATAGACAAAGTATTATAAAGTTTAGTTGAGGAAAAATTTTGAAATTAATCCTAATACTAAATAATTTGGCCTCATTATGTTTAAATTGTACTATTCATGCCATGCCAAATGTATAACATGAATTGAATTCTTTAACAAATACGTTTGCATGATTGCATCCATGAACTCAATCATATTCATCAGCCACCAAGAAGCAGCAAAAAAGAAGATATCAGCAACAATGCAAACTTACTTACCTGCCGTATTACATGAAGGCACGGCACTTAAAAGCTCCTTTTTCGTCTTCAAAATTTACAAAAGTGTTCAGATCTCTTGTCCTGATTTCGCTGTCTCGTTCGTTGTCTCTCTATTAAATATTTACACCTCAGCTCTTTCTTAAATCTTTCTAACGGCGTTAGAACCGTCGCTTTTCAACCTTGTTTTGTCTTTTTCCACAAAAAATTGAAAAGAAACCATCTGTATCTTCTTTACCATACGGCCATAAAGGGCTTGAGGGATCCTCCACCATAGACATTTCTGGTCCTCCACCAAGCTTTACCTCCTATGACGGTCGCCATTGTGGGCGGGCAAGACTGGAGATCTCGTATATCTTGACAGTATTGGGAATAGTATCCTAGAAGCATAAGAAGTAATAAGATATTTATTATTTAAATAATAAAAGAGTTTATTCATCATTTTATGTGCATATATTTATGAATATTTTATGAATATCAAATGAAAATTCCGTGATTATTTATGTAACTTTAAACATTGTATATAAGTGTTATATACGAGAGAAAAGTGTTTGAGGATAATGATCAAAAATATTGATCATAATGAATTTAATTAAAGTTCAGAATCTTTAATTAAAACATTATTAATATATGTCATTTCTATTTAGAATAGAACGGTGCTATCCGCACTATTAATATGGTGAGATATTGAATGCGTGTATTTCGCATAATGAGATTGTGTGAAACAGGGACACAGACACAATATGAATTTCTAATAATTTCCGTTAAGCATAGAAATTCTAATTGAGTCTACCGATGGTCATATATAGAATAATCTTAATCCTGAGTTCTTAACAAACTCCTATTTATGGATTTATGTCTTTTGATTTACTCGGTATGGATTCTGAGACCCTGAATCCTATTCCTTGTATTTTGGAGACATGATGAAATAGGTAGCCGGGAATGTTATTATATGAGATGGAATCCATTCCTTCTTGAGAAAGAAGTAGATAAATAATTCTCTTGAGTGTTGATTCGGTACTTGGATTAGTAAGAGCGCTCTGGTTCATGAATGTGTTTTATGAATCACTATCCATTAGAGAATCAATGGTACTCAAGGATGAATATATAATTAGATAGGTTAACGGATTCTACCTGACTCTAATTATGAATTATTTATGGAGGATTGATCTATATGCAATGACTATATTAAATGGTAACTTCACAGTTTAGAAGTAATTAATGTCTATAATTTTGAGAGTTCAATTCCAAGTTTATAGTGGAGTAACTATTGGAATTAATAGAATTAATTAATTAATTCAAGTGTTTAATTAATTATTAATTTTATTGGAGCTCGGGATTATAGGTCCATAAGTCCCCGCGTCGTCCTTGTAATTCTACCAGACACAAAGGACAAAATGGAAATTTTAGAATTATAGAATTCTAAAATTAAATACTCGAAAAATAATTAATTGAGAAATAATTATTATTTAAATAATGTGATTATTTAAATTTGAATTTGAATTGTGAACATAAGTTAAATTTATCATTTTAAACTTATTTGATAAGTTGTTCAATTTAGAATTCAAATTAATTTAAGTTTGACTTAAATTAGAATTTGAATTTGAATTAAAATTGGACTGCAGGATAAATGATGATTTTCTCTTCCTTCCCTATCTGCAATTGGCGCCACACACAGGGATAAAAACCCTAGGGTTGCCGGCCACTTAAGGGATAAGGGGTAGGAGATTTTTTGTTCTAAATTTAAATAGGTGACAGAGATTTGATTCCTTTTTAAAGTTTAACTTTTACTCTTTAAATATGAGAATGATAGAAAATTGTGAACACAATTTTTTTTGAAAATAATTTTCTGCCCTAATTTGTGAGAGTGGCCGAATTTCTCAAAAGGAAGAGAGAGGAAAATTTTTTCTCCCAAAAAATTTCACATCGTGCATGCGTTGGTGTTTGTGAAAATTCGAGTGTTTTTTGAAACATGTTTTGTCTCACGTGTGCCCACACACACGTCTACGTGGAATCAAGAAATTGACGTGGAAGACTTTGGTTTTCTAAACAGAAAGATTGGAGCAAGGACTGTTTGTGGTCAAAGAACTCAAGTTATCATCCGAGTCGGCCTCCAGGTATTTTTCCTAATTGAGTTCTTGACATATAAATTAATGCGATTAATTTATTCGTGCATAAATTAATATAATCTATAGAGTATCTCAAAAGTTTTATGAAATTTTTGTTATACACGATCCGCCTCCCCGCCACGCTTCCGCATCCGAATTTGATTCGGTTACCAACAGACGGACAGTTGCCTTGGCTTGCAGCGGAACCAGAAGATGTCGATCGTCACTTGTCGATGGAGTTCACAATGTCAACTATTGAGTTTAAGAGAAAAGAAGAATGAGATATTTTCTAATGAATGAAATCAATCTTTTTCATTACTGAATAAACTGTACAGTAACATCTTAAATAGCTCAACTAAGCTCTAACTAATTATAACAAAGACCAATGCTTTACTGACACGTGTACACTAATGTAACTGGCTAATAACAACATAACTAATCAGTTATCTCTAACAGCCTCCCTCAAACTTAAGGTTGAAAGACTTTTAACTTTGAGTTTGTTTCTAAGAATAGGAAACTGGAAACTTGATATAGGCTTAGTAAGCACATTAGCTGCCTGATCAATAGCTGGAACATGCTTAACATCAATTTGTTTCTGCATCACCTTTTTCCTTACAAAATATAGATCAAGTTCCACATGCTTAGTTCGGGCATGTAAAACAGGGTTGGCAGCCAACTGTACAGCACTGAGATTGTCACACCACACCACTGGCCTAGTCAAAGTATCAATTCTTAACTCCTTGAGCAGTTTAGAGAGCCATGTAATTTCAGCAACCACATTTGCTAAACTTCTATATTCGGCTTCTGTTAAGGACCTGGAAATTGTGTGTTGCTTCTTAGAACTCCAGGAGACAATATTTGAACCCAAGTAAACACAGTACCCAGAGGTTGACCTTCTATCATCTGGATCGGATGCCCAATCTGCATCACAGTAGGCTAGTAAACTGAGTTGGGCAGATTTCTGAAGATGGAGACCAAAATCAAGTATGCCTCTCAAATATCTAAGTATTCTCTTCACAGCCCACCAATGGGATTTAAGAGGTTTGTGCATGAACTGACAAACTCTATTGACAGAGTACGACAACTCAGGCCTGGTTATAGTCACATACTGAAGAGCTCCAACGATGCTTCTATATAGGTGTGGGCTTTCTACTTCATCACTTCCAAAGGCTGAAAGTTTGAAGCCAGTTGTCATAGGAGTTCCAATAGGTTTAGCATCCTGCAATCGTGCCTTACACAGTAAATCCGTGATATACTTTTTCTGAGATAAGAGCACACCATTAATAGTGTGAGTGACATGAATTCCCAAGAAAAAATTCACTTCTCCCATATCTTTTAGAGCAAAACAGTTATTCAGCTATTTTATTAACTGTTGCACCTCTTTTTCATCACTTCAAGTTAGCAAAATATCATCAACATACACAAGTATAAAGGTGACATGTTGAGAATGAAACCTCATGAACAAGGACTGATCCGACTTTGAGGAGATGAATCCTAGTGCAAGCAGAGCATTTTTCAGCTTGTCAAACCAGGCTCTGAGTGCCTGTTTCAGGCCATAGAGCGATTTGTGAAGTCTGTAAACAAACTGAAGGTATTTCGGATCTTCAAAGCCCTGTGGTTGAGTCATGTACACTTCTTCTAGTAAGTCACCATTGAGAAAAGCATTGTTGATGTCCAACTGTCTAATGCACCAACTTCTTGCCAAAGTAACTGTAAGCACCACTCTAATTGTTGTTGGTTTCACAACTGGACTAAAGGTTTCATTGAAATCAAAACCGGCAATTTGATTAAACCCCTTTGCCACTAGCCGTGCCTTATACTTGTTAAGTGTGCCATCTGGATTTTCCTTGACTTTGAAACCCCAATTGCAGCCAATCGGTTTTCTTCCTACAGGCAGAGGAACAAGAGACCAAGTACCATTCCTTAGAAGGGCCAAAAACTCATCATTCATAGCAGTCTTCCACTGTTCTTGAACTAATGCATCCTGAAATGAAGTTGGTTCTTGGGCTGCAATGTACACTGTTGGTTTGAAAACACCCCTCTTTAAGCGAGTGACCATAGTATGAGAATTAACCACCTCTTTTCCCTGTTGAGAGGATTGATGTGGCAAGGGTGTAGTCACAGAAGGATTAAAGGAGCCTGCACAAGGAACATTAGTCACAACAATGGGTTCACTAAGAGAGAGACCTGGATCAGGCACAGAACACGGTGACTCAAGAATAGTCGAAGTAGTAGAAGGAGTATGAGGCAAAACGGAGGACTGAACAGGGGACACAACAGGAATAGCAGGAGTAGGATAAGAAATGGAAGACACAGGTGATGAAGGGAGAGGAGTGGAAGACAATTTGGAAAAAGGAAAAGCCCCTTCATCAAAGATTACATCCCTGCAGACTTATCAAGACATGTGTACCCTTTTTTATTAAGACTATAACCAAGAAAAGTACACTCAGAGGATCTAAAATTGAATTTATGTTTATTGTAAGGTCTGAGATAAGGATATCAGGCACAACCAAACACTTTTAGTTGGGAAAAATCTGGTGTGGTGTGAAGTAACACTTCCAGAGGACAATTTTGGTAACCTGGTCTTTGACAAAGCACTTGTGAGAATGAAACTCAAAGAAGACATTATTATCATGAGCAAACGTAGAAACACAAAGGAGATTTTTTGTAATTTCAGGGACATGTAAAAGATATTTTAAGGAAAGAATTTTAGAGGAATAAGGAGACACAAAGCTGGATTGACCAATATGTTTAATGGCAAGGCCCTTACCATTTCCAACATAGACTTGCTCAGGTCTGAAATAGTCTGCCATCTGCATCAGGTTGTCTGGGTTTGAAGCAACGTGACTGGATGCTCCTGAATTAGGGTACCAGCTTGGATCTGCAACTGTTTCAGGAGTGGCAACATTAGCAGTAGGGTTGAAAGGAGGTCTCTGTCCACATTGAAATTGAGAGGGTCCTTGGAAAGAATGATCAAACTTGTAATAGCAGTCAATTATAACATGTCTAGTACGGCCACACAATTGACATTGTGGTATGTTAGAAGACCAAGAACCACGACCACCTCCATTGTGACGTCCTCGACCTCTACCTGGATTGCCTCCACCTCGAGATTGAAAATTACCCAAGAATTGAGGCTGAAAATTCCCACGAGGAAAATTATTCCCAAATTGTGGTGAAAAACCAGAATTGAACCTCTTTTTGTTCTCTTGATTCGAATGAGAGGAAGCCAAATTAGCTTGAGCCGAAACAAGAGACTTGTGATTTTTCTCAATTCGAGCCTCTTGTGAAAGAAGAAGAGACTCAATTTCTTCAACAGTGAAAGCATCATTTCGGGCTTCCACCGTAAGGACAAAAGTATCATACTCAGAGGATAATCCTTCAAAGATTGCTTCAAGATGCTCTTTAGAAGGAACAAGATGGCCAACTAAATTTAACATACTCACACAATGATGAATTTTCAACAAATAATCATTCATCGTCAAAGAAGTCTTCATAATATTTTTGAGTTGAGTTTTATATTGAGAAATTTTGGCGCGAATTTGAGCAGCATAATAAAGATTCAGAGTGTACCAAACTTGCGCTGAAGTTTCACAATCAACAACCCTAGCAAGAACCGTCTCGGACATGGAAGAGAGCAACCACGAAACCAACAGTTGATCTTGTTGCTCCCAGTTCAAGAAATCTTGATTAATCTGTCCTGCGACACTAAGAAACTTCAATGGCGGAGAACTCGAATCGGAGATGAAATCCAACAGCTTATGCCCTCGAATCGTCGAAAGGGCCAATTTTCTCCGCGGAAGAAAATTAGAGTGATCAAGTCGAATCGAGATCGAATGGCTGAAAGAAATAGGACTGAAGCGAACCGAAGAAATGGAAGCTTCTGCCATGACGGACACGGAACCACTCTCATCAGAATCTAAATGCTCTGATACCATATTGAGTTTCAGAGAAAAGAAGAATGAGATATTTTCTAATGAATGAAATCAATCTTTTTCATTACTGAATAAACTGTACAGTAACATTTTAAATAGCTCAACTAAGCTCTAACTAATTACAATAAAGACCAATGCCTTACTGACACGTGTACACTGATCTAACTGACTAATAACAACATAACTAATCAGTTATCTCTAACATACATACATCTTTTCTGGACACAAATCTCGCTTAGTTCATGGTGGTGGCGCGAGGTTGCAGAGGGAATTGTGTTTTACGTGGGCGGCGTCTCTGGGCTTGCTTGGATCCGGAATCACGAGTGTCACCTGAATTTTTGTGAAAGCCCCTAATATTTTTTTTAACTTCAATCCCTAAAACACCTGATTTGAATTTATGTTTTCTTTGAATTTGGAAGTTCAAGCCCATCTCTATTCCATATACCTATTCGATTTCTGCCTATCATTCATTTTCTATTTGGATATTGTTTATATTTTTCTGTTTGGGGAGGAAGATGTACTAATTTGGGAATTGAAGGATCTAGCTCTTTGTTTTTGAGAATCGGAAACTCTTGATCTGGTCGGTGATTTGTTGAATTAGTCTGCACCTAAGGCATGCAAGGACTTCAGGAGGAGGAAAAAAAAAAAGCAAAAGTAATTGTAGATAAGTGACGTCATAGCAAAATGAGGACAGCAAATTGATTGACGCGGTGCGTGGAATTGTTGGGAACATCTGATGTGTCAATATGCGTTGAGGTGTCAATATATGAGTGGAGAGATAACGAGCGAGACAGACAACAAATCTACGCTTACTTTCAATGTGAAAATTCTTCCACTAAGAGATCTACTGTGAGAAAGTCAATAACGGGCCCTCCTCTAAACCGTCTAAGAAACACCTAAAATCAGAATTTCTACCCATTGTAATGAAAATGATGAAAAGTTTTAAATATTGTTCACAACATCAAAATAAGGGTTTGTTTGATTGAAAGATTTAAATTATGTGATTCGAATCATTTTTTATTTATGTGTATTTTTTATAAGAAAAAATACTATAACAAACCACGAATCATGATTCAAATTAAGGAACGAATCTCTCTACTAAACGCCCCAAATTAATTAATGGCAGAAATTCTTATTGGGGGGAAGGGCTCTAAAACTGGATATGTGAATTGTGATTATTTATGTATAGGTAACTTTGCCTCTGGTAGAAAGTAAATACTTAAGCCCTGTCATGATGAAATTCATCATGGTGGTTCGCATTGGCTAATTAAAAAAATAACTGTAAATATATGACCGAGGTTTTTAATAAAAAAAAACATTTTGAAACAAGGCTTGAAATCTTATGTAAGCAATTCAGACACCTTCCATTTATCCTACCTGGTTCATACCTATGAAATATGGAGCAAAACCAAATTAAAACTTCTGAAAGCGGCATAGTTCGTTTTAAAAATGACTGATAGAAAGTTTTATTTGGTAAGTATCTTTTTTTTTTAATAAATTTTTGTTTACAAAATAACTTCAGAAAGATCATGCGTCATCACTTCTTATATTGCACAACTGAGTGACTCGCTCAATGTAAAAATTAAAAAAAAATCATTTTTTGTTAATTTAAAATTTATCTATATCCCTATTTATAGCATATTTACCATAAAATTACTTTATAAATTTCCTTGGGAAAATTTCATTTTAATACTCTCTGTTATATCAAAATTTAAGTTTTGCACTCTCAGTGTTTAAAAATTTCATGCCGGTACCTTGACCATTTAGAAAATCTTTTTTTAGTACCTTAAAGCTATTTTTTAGGATACAAAAAGACAAAATTATCCTTATTATAAAAATTCATTTGTTGACTAGAATTTTGAAGAGAAAAAAAAGATTTTAAAAATTGTTATACCTATAACCAAACACCTAAAAACTCATTAAAAGAGCCTGCTTATTTCTTTAAAATTTTGACATTTGTGTTTTATTTTTCATTTGTGTTTTTCTTTTTTTTTTCTTTTTCATTTGCTTCTTTCTTTAAGAGTAATTTGTCTTTTCGTGCCTCAAAAAATAGTTCCGAAGTATCAAAAAAAAAAATTTTAAAAGATCGATGTACCAATATGAAATTTTTAAAAATAGAGAATACCAAACTCAAATTTTAATATAACAGATGATATTAAAATAAAATTTTCTCAATTTACTTCGTAAATAAATCATTTATCGTAAATATGCTATCTACTATATGTATTTTAAAATATACTGTTACCATAAATAAATTTTAAAATTGGCATATTTGCTATAATTTTTTTAAAACAATTAACCTTAATTTTCATATAAAAAATCGTAGGGATGAATAGCTCGTAAATTTCAGAAGTCCTGTTTTTGGGTACAAACGAAACAAAGCAGGAGGCCCAGTTGACCCAGGTCCACAGTGATTAATTATCCAAACGAGGCCTGGGCCTCCACAGGAAGAGCTAGGTGCCAATCACACGTCCAATATTATAACATTTTTTTTTTCCTTGAGAAATTATTTTATTAGATCAATCAATTAACACACTTCCTTAGCAAAATAATAATAATAATAATAAATAAATAACACTTTATCGATAAGAACATTGTGAATATAGTATTGTTATAATTTATCTTATCTCTCACAAAAAAAGTGAGTATAAAATTGGGAGACAGATGTGATACCCCGTGGACCCAAACTTAAGTTTAAAAGTTTGCCAAATATACGGCGAGCTCATTTTTTCTTTGAGTTGTAGAAAGTCACCGTACAAAATTTTAATACCGTACAAAATTTTAATGTCACTACAAAAAATAATCTGTAAGTTATGTTTTCATAACCTACAGGTTATAAAAAGATAACACGCAAATTATGAAAAATAACTAACAGGTTATGAAAAATAACGAAGAATAACTTATAAATTATAAAAAGATAAATTACAGATTATTAGTGGTATAAAATAAATTCACAACAGTAATAGAAATAAGATAGTATTACTTTAAGAAGGACATTTTTGGTTTTCTCTCTTGTTAAATTGGCATATGAATATTGTGCATCATTCACTTATTGTTGGGAATAGTATCCTAGAAGCATGAGATGTAATAGGATATTTATTATTTAATTAATAAAAGAGTTTATTCATCATTTTGTGTGCATATATTTATAAATATTTTATGAATATCAAATGAAAATTCCGTGATTATTTATGTAACCTTAAACATTGTATATAAGTGTTATATACGAGAGGATAATAATAAAAAACGTTGTTCATAATGAATTTAATTAAAGTTCAGAATCTTTAATTAAAACATTATTAATACATGTCATTCTCATTTAGAATGGAACGGTGCTATCCGCACTGTTAATATGGTGAGATATTGAATGAGCGTATTTTGCATAATGAGATTGTGTGGAATAGGGACATAGACACAATATGAATTTCTAATAATTTTTGTTAAGCATAGAAATTCTAATTGAGTCTACCGATGGTCATATATAGAATGATCTTAATCCTGAGTTCTTAACAAACTCCTATTTATGGATTTGTGTCTTTTGATTTACTTGGTGCGGATTCTGAGACCCTAAATCCTATTCCTTGTATTTTGGAGACATGATGAAATAGGTAGCCAGGAATGTTATTATACGAGATGGAATCCATTCCTTCTTGAGAAAGAAGTAGATAAACAATTCTCTTGAGTGTTGATTCGGTACTTGGATTAGTAAAAGCGCTCTGGTTCATGAATGTGTTTTATGAATCACTATCCATTAGAGAATCAATGGTACTCAAGGATGAAGATATAATTAGAGAGGTTAACAGATTCTACATGGCTCTAATTATGAATTATTTATGGAGGATTGATCTATATGCAATGACTATATCAAATGGACATTTCACAGTTTAGAAGTAATTAATGTCTATAATTTCGAGAGTTCAATTCCAAGTTTATAGTGGAGTAACTATTGAAATTAATAGAATTAATTAATTAATTAAAGTGTTTAATTAATTATTAATTTTATTGGAGCTCGGGATTATAGGTCCATTAGTCCCCGCGTCGTCCTTGTACTTCTACCAGACACAAAGAGCAAAATAGAAATTTTAGAATTACGGAATTCTAAAATTAAATACTCAAAAAATAATTAATTATTATTTAAATAATGTGATTATTTAAATTTGAATTTGAATCATGAACATAATTTAAATTTATCCTTTTAAACTTATTTGATAAGTTGTTCAATTTAGAATTCAAATTAATTTAAGTTTGACTTAAATTCGAATTTGAATTTGAATTAAAATTGGACTACAAGATAAATGATGATTTTTTCTTCCTTCCCTATCTACAATTGGCGCCACACACAGGGATAGGAAACCCTAGGGTGGCTGGCCACACAAGAATAAGGTAGAGGAGAATTTTTGTTCAAAATTAAAACAGGAGAGAGATTTGATTCCTTCCAGAAGTTGGACTTCTACTCTATAAATAAGATATGATGAAAAATTGTGCGGACAATTTTTAACCTAACTTAGAGGGGCTGGCCAAATTTCCCATTATCGAGAGAAGGAAAATTTTTTTCTCCAAAAAAAAATTTCACATCTTGCATGCTTTAGTGTTTGTGAAAAATTTAAGTGTTTGAATTAACCCGTTTTAGTCTTGAGTGTGTCCACACACGTCTACGTAGATTTAAGAAATTCTCTCATGTTAAATTGGCATATGAATATTGTGCATCATTCACTTATGGCGATGAAAAAGTGCATGCCGCTCATACGGAACAAAATTTGCAAAAGAAAGAAAAGAAGAAAAACTGTATTATATTAGCTTGCGTTCTCAAAGTTAAACCCACAACCAAACAATAATATCTTCATCTTTCAAACAATGGGAGTCTGGGACCATGATAGGCACTCGTGTTGTTGTTAGGTCAGCATCAAAGTTCAAACCTCATCCCACAAACTTTCTCTTGTTACACTCAATTTCATCGCTGGGGATCTTCCATTTCTAGAGAAACAAAATTTGTTGGCAAAGTATGAAACTAATTCAGTTCTAACCCCAAAAGAAAGGCCCTTTTGCATTCAAGAAATATCAAGTTAGCATATTATGGTTCCTAATTCCAAAGCTTCATAAACAATATTTTACAGTGACAATTGATAAAACAAGTCACATCAAATTGCATAGTTTGTGAAAGCCTTCCTGCTAATGATGTTTTGGACAATTGGACCAAAGTTGATGTTGGTCCGTGTCGTTTGTTAATACCTCTAAGCCACCACACTTTGCTTCTCTTGTCCATTTCAACCATCTCATGTGATATAGATTCTCATATGCCCGTTTTCCCTGTAGATGACTTAAACTGTAGAGATAATACCCCATGCGTGTAGTTTCTGGTATGTGAATTAAGAAGAAAATACTTATTAGTTAACAATAGTAACCAATACTACTAACTCGTAACATGAGGACGTGGGAAGAAAATCTTCGATTGATCGAGTGCAACTATATTTGATGTCAACTCCATAATCAGTAGAAATGAGAAAGGAAAAAAAAAAAAGGAGAGATTTTCACAGTGAAGCTCTTAAAAAAAAACTCTAGGAGTATGACTACGTTTTAAATTGTCAGATTTATATAAAATTCTATGTGTTTTTGCATATTTTTTCTATTTTTATTCATTAAACAAATTGAACATTTAGAAATCTACAGCTCCAACACGAATACTTTACCGTAGAAAGCTCCGTGACATGAGTTGAACAACGGATACTACAAAAAAATATTGGGGGTCCTTTTGAACATAGGTTCAGTACCTCTCTAGATCTTGTGCTGCCTAGTTTTAGTGGAACCAGGAGAGAATTGCATAGCTCCAAGCAAATGAAAATGAATTATGTTGGTATAGAATCGATCTTGAGTTCAAATCTGGACTCTTATTTCAAAACAAATCTAACCTTTTTTTTTTTTTTTTTTTGGTATTAAACAAATCTAACCTAAAAACCAGTGAATTTTGCTTTCACATGAGAGAGGACTTGCACAAAAACTCACAATAGTACTCACAAACTCACCTATTACATGAGGAACAATATATCCTTTTTTTCCTGTTCTCTTCTTTTTATGATTTCTCTCTTTTTCTCAGTATTTTGCTGGGAACTGACTGCACAAAGTTAAAGGTTGGTGATTACTGTCAATGGCAAGGCACAAAGAAGGGCTAGCTAGATTCCATAGAGCATTAACAGTCAAAGATGGATGACGAATTGAGGGTCCCACTTCTGACATGATTGAGACATGGAGGAGGAGCTGAAAGTCACAGCAGCTTTTTCGTCTGTTTCTTTCTCACCTAAAGTGGAAAATAAAGGTGGAAATGAATAAAAGTCGAAAACGACTCGTGTCATTTCCACCTCCATAAGTTCAAAACCTACTCTTTGAGTCCTTAGTCTATGCTCGCCAAAAGGGAAAAGCTTTAAGCTAGCTAGCAAATCTACCATTCAATGAATTTTATATCAATATTTCTGTCTAATTCTCTTTTTAATTTAAAAATAAGTTTCACAGTCTCTTTTTTATTGACAGGTTCAATTTTTAATTGTTTAATATAATTAAAATCACGTGAGATTAAAAAATAATTAAAAAAATAATTTTTAATAGCTGAAGATTGAGACGTTTTATAATAGTTCATTCCTTAAGACTTATTAAAAAATTTCCGTAAAGCTTAATTCTTTTTACCGTCAACATACGTACGTATCAGATCTTCTCTTCATTCATGTTGATATAATTTTGATTTGATCTGACAATTAAAAACGACATTCTATCGGTAATCATATTTTCTCTACCTTAATACAGAATCTCTGCTTTTTGCGTCTGAGTACATACGTGCCTGCTACCTATTTCATCATCCGCGTTGCTCATCAATTGCTTAAGCTTTAGTAAACCCGGTCTTCACTTTGGTACTCAAGTCACATCCAGAAGCGGTTCTAACTTCTAACCATTAGGTTAAATTCCTTTTAGTTTTGTAAATCTTTTAGAACCAGATATTAGAATTTAACAACTCAGATTATATGCTTGTTATACTTAAAAATATATCTTCTATTATATAAATTGTAGAATTTATATTATTTATTTAATTATAAGAAGTTAAGGTTCGTTTAATTCACTGATTCGAATTTTTAATTTAAATTAAAATATAATTTTATATAAGAATTTTATACTGTAATAAAAAAATTAAATGTGATTAATTTTTAAAATTTTTTATTATAATAAAATTTAAATTTTAAACTTAAATCAATTAAATAAATCGATCGTCAGATTTAGCAGTTTCCAGAAGAACTAATCGTCGTATCTGTTTTGAGAAGTTGCGCATCAAATACAATGCTTACTGTTATGCAATGGCAGTAGTTTTGCAATTTAATCTGGTAGCTACGATATCAGTCTGTACTTGTTCACCAACCACATGGACTGATAGGTGCGCATCAGAACCAAAACCCCCCCCCCCCCCACCAAAAAAAAAAAAAAAAGGAGAGAGAGAAGAACATAAAAGAGGGGACAGATGACACAGACCTCTCGAGTTCTTTTTCAATTTTAATGCTATTTGGGGCTTTGATATTTTGTTGATATCTGTAGAAGGAATAACTCATTGCCTTTGAAAAAAATGAAATAAAATAAGTGCCTTTGAAAAGAAGAAAAAGAAGACCCATGAGGAGCGGAGCTAGAGAAGAATAAGCGAAGGGAAGGAGATATAACTTCAGATTTTAAGCGGGCTAGACATATAACTTTTTTATTTTTAAATAGTCAAACTATGAATTTGATCAGTAAATATATATACAAAATTAAAAGAACAACAAATTTCAAATTAGGTGGTCGACTACCGTGTAGCTAATGAGTTTTCAAAATTTAATAAAGAGAGAGAGTCGTCAGTCGAAATTAATTACTCACTACTTGATTATCATGCAAAGGACTCACTTAAACAACTGCTTCAAAATTGCATGCACGATGAGAAAAACCGCCGTGCAGCACAACATTAACTATTGCACCGTAATGATTGTGTAGTACTTGATTTGGATTAGAGCTACTTTTACTCACCTCAGCATAACATTAATTAACACAATCGACATTAAGATTTTAGCATCATCATTATTACTAACGAACTACACGTTTGTACTTAATTTTCAAAGCACGAAATTTTATTCATCAGATTTTTTTTTTATTTTTTATTTTTTTTATTTTTTCACTGCTCAGGTAAGTACCAATAGAGAGTTGGAGCTTGATCAACCGAAAAGAAACTATTGCAAGACTGATCCTCAGAGCCAAAAAGACTCGTGTACTGGTCCTCCACTTTCATGAACTGAGGTTGGCACATCTTAACCGGGAAATTAGCTCTGGAATCCGATAACTGAAACCAATTCGCCATTAATGAGCTCGAAGATGAAGATGAAGATGACGACATCCCATTTAGCCCAAGTGAGAATTTCAGTTCGCCACAATGATCTTCTCTTGTCACGACATCGACAACATTGGAATCGCTGTCTGATGACCCATCTGATAATTTGGGCTTAAGATTTCCGTATCCTTCAACTTCAAGCCCTGCTTTCTGTTCAGTACTATTCTCTTGTGAATCACTCTTCTTTGTGTGATCCGAAACTGGAGACTCTTCTTTCACAGATTCACTGCTCTCTGAACTCTCTCTGCACACTCTGCCTTTCAATTGTGCAACCTACAATGCTCAGAAAGCTCAGTTTTCTGTTTAAATGTATAATGTGCGGTGTAAAATTTCGTCCCACACTAGATTGATAAACCAGATTAATGCCATTGTACTCGTAATTCGAATCAAATAGACAACTTGACCAAGAAACGAACACTTCACACTACTAAAACTCAGTCAGTACGGCAAGTGTTCATACAACATTCTTAGTCAAGTTGTTTGTTTGATTTGAATTACGAATTCAAGGTCGTTCATTTGGTGTTAGAGGAAATTTTGCAACAGACAAAATGCAAAATAAAAAAGATAAAAAAAAACAAAATTCCTATGTACCTGTTTAGAGAGAGCTTCATTTTGTTGCTGAAGATTTTCATAGCTAAGCTTAAGAGAATCATAATTAGCTTTAAGGAGGGTATAATCTTTCTCCAATTGTTTTGTCTTCCAACGGGCTCGGCGATTTTGGAACCAAATAGCTACTTGTCTTGGTTGGAGGCCAAGTTCATCTGCCAATTTAGCTTTTCTTTCTGGCTCTAGCTTGTTTTCGACCTCAAAATATTTTTCCAAAGCCTTGACTTGATCCGAGCTTAATCGTCTTTTCTTTCCCGTGAATTCTTCTGCACAATCGTCTTGGTCTAAAGTGTCCAACATGGCCTGAAATTCCTTGCTATAACCTCTCTCTGTCTCTTTATACTTCTCCTCTGAATCTGTGAAAAGGGTTTGTTATAAAATGATACATTCAATCAATAGAAACTTAAAAACAACCAAACATCAAAGAGAAATGGAACAAATACAAAAAATTTGGCACATTGGGTGTTTGAACTCAAATGAGTTACAATTTGAATCTATAAAGACATATCATGAACAACGAAAATTATGTTTACCTTTTTGTGGGCAAATGGGGACTAGAGCACCCAAAGAATCTGGGCTGCTGAACCTCTTCATAACTGAAAAAACAATAACTTAAACCAGATTCCACAGGATATTAATTGTTTAAAATTCTCTCTTAGCTTTGTACCACACAATTGAAACACTTGAATTGAGCCCAGTTGGGACACATCCACAAAAGAAGAAAAAAAAAATGAGAGAATTCCTGGAAGCTGGAGACTTGCCTTCTCTTTCTAAGCTTTGGCTACTTTGTTACTCCAAAACCAAAACCTCCCAAGTAAATAAATAGAGAAAAAGTGCAAAACGTAATCTACAAACCGGCCTACAAGGCGGAGACTATCTAGCTTAACCAAACAAAGAAAAGAAGTAATTGAACACTTGTACTAAGTAATCATCAAGTAATCAAGAGAGAGAGAGAGAGATCTAGATGACCGTATTGAGCTCTTAGACACCGCTAAATCATTCCAGTCTACTCCGTTGTAGCATACATATACACATCAAACCAGTGCTGTAGCTGAAAGTGACTGACAGATCAAACTTTGACATATATATGTGCACATATGGCCATATATTTTCTTTCAAAATATTAAGGCCCGTTTATTTCGTCGATTCGAGTTTAGAATTCGAGTTTTGTTACAGTAAAAAGTTCTCAGAAACAGTCACATTTAACTTTTTTATTACAATAAAAAACTCTCACACAAAATCACATCTCAACTCGAATTACAAACTCGAATCAATAAAGTGAAGGGCGTAATATTATAACTGTACTCAAAACCTATTCTTATTCCATTTTTTTTTTAAAAGTAGTTCGAGCCTATCAAATTTTGACATGTGTAAATGAGGTTAAAATCCCAGGACAAATAGAAGCGTTCTTTTTTTCTTACCCTCTTTGTTTTTTCCGTGTGTATATTATATGTGTGAGGGGCTTTCTACTGCCATATGGATTTATTCTATGTAAAAAATAATATATTTAAGAAGGTGTAAAAAATGATTTAAAATATGAATTTATTTTTTTACACCTTTCAAAATTAATGATACTTTGGGTGCGTTTAGAATTCGTTTTAAAATGATTTCGTTTTCTGTATGAAAATAGAAATGAAAATGTTTTTATTTTCATTTTGAAATCATTTCTAAAAATGTGTTTGATAATTTTATTCAGAAATTAATTTCAATTTAAAAAAAATTAAAACTGCGTTTAGTGGTTTAATTTTTAAAAACATGTAATAGTATTTAAAATAATAATATATTAAATAAATAATAATTAAATTCTAAATAAAAACACTAATAATTAATATAATAATTTAATTATCATCAACATTAATAATTAAAAAAACTTTACCAAATACAACAAAAATCCATAAAAAAATTTTCCTCATAGTCATTGGTCTTCCTTTTACACCTCCATCATTTCCCTTCTCACTCAATCACACCCCATTACAAAAATCCGCTTCGCTGTGCAATATTCTCTCTCTCCGTCGTATTCCACCGGAAAGCAAGAAAACAACAACAAAACCCTACCTCCCATGGCTTCCAAACACTGATCAATCAATCAAACAAACAAAACCCCCCCATAAAATCACTTTCCAAAACCCATCATCTTTCTTCTGTTTTCCCCATAAAACCACTTCTCAAAAACACTTATCAATCAATCAAGTAAACAAAACCCCCCATAAAACTATTTCCCAAAACCCGCCCTCTTTCTTCGGTTCTCCCACATATAACCACTTTTCAAAACCCACCTTCTTTCTTCGGTTCTTCTTCTTCTTCTTCTTCTAATGGAGTACTCCAACTACTCCTACCCGGACTCCCACAGAGCAGATCGGAACGAAGAAGAGGGCCTGAGAGTACTATGTCGAGATTGGTGAAGGACAGAAAATGTAGAAGAGAGAAAATGAAAATGAGAAAATGAAAACGAGTTTAATTCGTTTTCAGAAATGTGATAATTTTTGGAAAAAATTCAAAAACGTTTTTGTTTTCAATTTTGGTAAAATGTTGCACTAAACGCACTCTTTCTGCCGGTTTCAATTTTTCATTCTCGGAAAATGTGAAAAACGGAAACAAACAGGGCCTTTGTTTTGTTTGAGCAAAAATTATTGAAAGAGTATATAATATCATACTTCAATCTGTACATGTTACATATGTGTACATGACCTGTTATACTGCATATTGGAGGACAGGTCTTGCTGAAGGACAATAAAAAAAGACTTGCATGTTGTTATCCTGACCGACTATTGGACGTTTGTTTCCTTTGTTGCCTCTGTCTTTCGTCTCTCAAAAATTAATGAGATTGTAAGAAAATATACATAGGGGCTTCTAAATTGGTAATAGACTAATCGTTCATGTTTGAAAACATCATATACTCTATCATAATTAAATTGAAATTAAAAGCACGACATAAAAATGTAATAATTGAAAACCATGCACTACTATGTCTGTAACATTGTTTTTTAAAGCCCATCGTATAATCTCCGCAAGAATTACCCTGTCGCAGAATCTCCTTATGGGACTGTAAAAGAATAAATAAATAGCCAAAGGGTACAAGTATAAGCAAACAGATCAAATTGGGACACATTTACAAGTCATTGCAGGCTTGGTCCATGGCAAGAAACTACTACAGCTTGCAGGGTTGCATGGTACAACCTGCCACTTACCTCTGTTTGCATTATTCCGCGAGAAATTGATGTAAATAGTAAAATTTTAAAATTAAATTAAGTAAATAGTATATTTTAAAACTATTTAAAATAAATAACAGTTTATATAATAAATGAATTATTTTTTATGTAAATGATTTATTATGACCGGTAAAGAATAATTTATATGGTAAAAAATTTTATAAAATCTTGATTTACATAGAAATTTTTTTTTATCAGTCGTAAAAAGAAAATTTATATGGAAAAAATCATTTTTATTAGTCGTAAATGAACTATTTACGAGGTAAATATTTCATTTACTACGTAAACTCCTATTTATTTTAAATAGTTTTAAAATCTGTTATTTACTTAATTTAATTTCAAAAATTTACTATTTACTACATTCTCCGTTATCTGCAAACCAAATCCCTCCTAAAGAAATTTTCTAAAATGACGACTTAAAAAAATGAAATTAGTAAAATGACTTTATTTTATTTTTATATTGAACGTTGTTGATACCTAAATTCGTACCAGGCCCAACCTTTTGCATCCTGCGACGTAATTGGGCTCGTTTCATGGACTCAAGTCAGCTCGGAGAACTCCCGTAAGTTGTGGTTTGGTGGGCCGTGAGTGATCACATAGGCCCATTTGTCCTTAATTTGACCCAATTTGAAACCCACTTGGGGGTTTTCAGAATGAGTCAAATTAAACATGAATGTGTGATCGAGAACTCAACCCAAGAAAGCCTTCCCCTTGTCTTTAGAAGCCTAAAATCCTTTATTTTAGCCCTTCAAAGGCCAAAAACCCAAACTTGGTCCTTTAAAATTTTTCTCCAACTCAAAAGCTTGAGAAATCCATTAGTTTTAGCTCATTCGGAGGTTTTTCTCACGATCAGGCATGCCTCTCGGAGCACTTTCCGTGTCACGCATGCTTTCCCAACTCTTCTCCTTATCAGATTGTCCATTTGGAGCACTCGTGCGCATTCAAAGCAACCTGGTGCCAGAGCAATCTGTTGTTAGAGCAAGTACAATAGTTGCTTGGTCATTCTCGTACAAATAATTTTTGACGAAGGTTCGACATGTGATCAGACCCTCCCAAAAAGGAGAGTCTGTGGAGCACTTGGTTGAGTCAAACAATCTTAAAGATTTCAAGTCTAAGTTCACTTTGCGTCAGCCCAAAATTTGGAACTTAGCCTTCAAGTATTTCCACTTCTAAGGTGTCATTTTGCCTCCTTCGATAAGGTAGCTAGGATTTTGCTCTGATCGGAATTACTTGTGCCTTACTTCATCAGAATGCTGCTAGAGCAAATTTCCTGAAACTTTTCATCCCATTTTTGGTGAATCTCTTTGTCAAAATCGGAAAACTATCTAACACATTTCCTCTGAATGCGAATGCTCCGACAGCCCGCCGCCGTTTCTTCCACTCTAGAGTCTTCCATTCCATTTCTGAACCATCTCTTTGTCAAACCAAGAAAGGCCTCTAATAGCCTACCTCAAAACGAAAATGAGTGCTCAGACATCCGTCAGAGCAGTTGTCAACACTCCCATCTCTTCCTATAAATACCCTATTTAGCTCTTCATTTCAACAAGAGACCAAGAACACACCTGCACATCAGAAAACACCATCAGAGTGCTGAAACTCTTGAGAAATCATCTTCCTTTTAGTGCTTTCTTCAAGTCTTTTGCTACAAAGACTTGGAGTCTTCTTTAAGTTCTTGAGGAACTAGTTTCAAAGTGTTGACCTTCTTAGAAACTCCTTAAGAACACTTTCCAAATCCTTTTCCACCACCATCTGAGTGATTCAAGAGTTTCTTTTACACTTTCCCGGAAGTATTCATGCCTCCAACCTCAGAGCCACTCTTGTCCACCGTCGGAGGGAGTACTCCAAACAGTCTTCATGCTCTCGGAGTGACCTGCATTTTCCCTCGGAGCTCTTTCATGAGACTCCTCCATATCATGTTTCTCCATCAACGCTTTATCCACCAGTGAAGCTACATACTTAAAGCCTCCAAAACATCCTGAAAACTGCTTTTGGAGCCCTTATCCATCAAAAAGCCTTATCCACCTCTCGAGTTGCTCATTCATCAACTACATGATCACTCATCACACCATTCTTCATTCACGAAGTCCTTCATTATTATTTTTCAGATTTTCTAACATTTTTTTATAGTAGTATTTTCGTGATTTTGGCAACAAAAAGGGTCATAGAATACGTGTTCTTCGGTTTAATTTGGGCCCTAGGCAAACCACACCACCATTGGAGGTCTTACCGTCGTCATCTACTTTGAAGGCCCGTTAAGTATTTTGGCCACGTTAGAACCGCCACCAGCGAGTCAAATACTTACACATGCACACCCTCTTCACATCATTGTTGGGAATAGTGTCATAGAAGCATGAGATGTAATAGGATATTTATTATTTAATTAATAAAAGAGTTTATTCATCATTTTATGTGCATATATTTATGAATATTTTATGAATATCAAATGAAAATTCCGTGATTATTTATATAACCTTAAACATTGTATATAAGTGTTATATACGAGAGGATAATGTTTAAGGATAATAAAAAAAACATTGTTCATAATGAATTTAATTAAAGTTTAGAATATTTAATTAAAACATTATTAATACATGTCATTCCCATTTAGAATGGAACGGTGTTATCCACACTGTTAATATGGTGAGATATTGAATGAGTGTATTTCGCATAATGAGATTATGTGGAACATGGACATAGACACAATATGAATTTCTAATAATTTCCGTTAAGCATAGAAATTCTAATTGAGTCTACCGATGGTCATATATAGAGTGTTCTTAATCCTGAGTTCTTAACAAACTCCTATTTATGGATTTGTGTCTTTTGATTTACTCGGTACGGATTCTGAGACCCTAAATTCTATTCCTTGTATTTTGGAGACATGATGAAGTAGGTGGCCGAGAATGTTATTATACGAGATGGAATCCATTCCTTATTGAGAAAGAAGTAGATAAATAATTCTCTTGAGTGTTGATTCGGTACTTGGATTAGTAAGAGCGCTCTGGTTCATGAATGTGTTTTATGAATCACTATCAATTAGAAAATCAATGGTACTCAAGGATGAAGATATAATTAGAGAGGTTAGCGGATTCTACCTGGCTCTATTTATGAATTATTTATGGAGGATTGATCTATGTGCAATGACTATATCAAATGGACACTTCACAGTTTAGAAGTAATTAATATCTATAATCTCGAGAGTGCAATTCCAAGTTTATAGTGGAGTAACTATTGAAATTAATAGAATTAATTAATTAATTAAAGTGTTTAATTAATTATTAATTTTATTAGAGCTTAGGACTATAGGTCCATTAGTCCCCGCGTCGTCCTTGTAATTCTACCAGACACAAATGACAAAATAGAAATTTTAAAATTACGGAATTCTAAAATTAAACACTCAAAAATAATTAATTGAGAATTAATTATTATTTAAATAATGTGATTATTTAAATTTGAATTTGAATTGTGAACATAATTTAAATTTATCCTTTTAAACTTATTTGATAAGTTGTTCAATTTAGAATTCAAATTAATTTAAGTTTGACTTAAATTCGAATTTGAATTTGAATTAAAATTAGACTAAAGGATAAATGATGATTTTCTCTCCCTTCCCTATCTGTAATTGGCGCCACACAGGGATGAGAATCCCTACACAAGGGCCGGCCATATCAAGGATAAGGTAGAGGAGTTTTTGTTCCAAATTCAAATAGGAGATAGAGATTTGATTCATTCTAAAAGTTTGACTTCTACTCTATAAATAAGATATAATGAAAAATTACGCGTGATAATTTTTTGACCTAACTTATTTGGGGCTGGCCGAAATTCCCAGAGAGAGAGTAGGAAAAATTTTCTTCCCAAAAATTCCACATCGTGCATGCGTTGGTGTTTGTGGAAATTCGAGTGTTTGTTCCAACCCGATTTTGTCTCGAGTGTGCCCACACACACGTCTACGTAGATTCAAGGAATTGACGTGGAAGACTTTGGTTTTCTAAACACAAGGTTTTGGAGCAAGGATCGTTCGTGGTCAAAGAACTCAAGTTATCATCCGAGTCGGCCTCTAGGTATTTTTTCTAATTGAGTTCTTGATGTATAAATTAATATGATTAATTTATTCATGCATAAATTAATATAATTTATAGAGTATCTCAAAAGTTTTATGAAACTTTTTGTTATACTTAATCCGCCCTCCACCACGCTTCCGCATCCGAATTCGATTCGGTTACCAACAATCATACCCTCTAAATTTACTGGACCCGACAAACATCTACCTTAATAAGACACAGACACTCGATATAGAAGTTAAGGCGCGCAGTAGTGTTAAAAGCATAGTCATTTTGCAAATCTACTTCTCCCTTCAAGAGCTTTGCTGCTCTAAACAATATCTGTTAGACACTGGTATAAAAATTTCAACAAATTTCTTATTCCGTTGTTAGAAAAACACCACTATAGGAGTATCTTTTATAATTCACTTTGCATTTCACATGAAATATTTCATTAGTGTCAGTCAGTTGTAGTCTTAGTAGTGATCTTGTTGTGCAAAATTGCATTTCATCAGATAAAAAGCCGTTCTAACATCCAAAACTAAACTTCTAATCGTATAAAGTCCATGTTGACGTAGTAAAAATTGCAAAAACAGAGAGCAATATGCCGAAGGTAGAAGCCGGTAGTGCAAGTATGGAAACCCATTAATTGCTGTCGCTGACTTATTTTCCCAAAAAGAAAAAAAAAAAGGAAGAAGAATAAAAGAAAAGCTCTCTCTGGGTCACACTGCGATAGAATATTAGTGCATCTCCTAATCAGATTCATACCCTTTTGAACTGTCAAAGCTTGATCGGAGAAGGTTTTTCACTTTTCAGATAAGAATACTATATATAATTGTACTAAAGCGTAAAAAAAATTAAAGCGTTAGACTATGTTATGCCCGTATTGAATTAATTAAAGTGTGATAAAAACAAAACTTAATAAAAATTTAACAGCTCAAAACTGTATCCTACCAGTAAGGTAGATTTTTACCACTGCCATATACTTTTATATAAAATTTTTATTTCCAGTCAAAAGGTTAGTACTCACATAAGAACCTTCCCATATATATATATATACATATATATATACACACACATATATATTACTTGAACATCGCGTGCTATACACGTTGAAAGTAATTTATGTGTTGTAATCTGTGTGTTAAAAAGAAAGGCAAGAGCGACAAATATTAAATTTTAGAGAAAAAAGTAAAAGGAAAAAGAGAAAGATGGAAAGAAAAAAACCTCAAAAGTGAAGCTAGGCCAAAACGTGCGTTTCAACCAAAACGCACGTTCTAGTTGAAGTATGCTTTTTGAAGCTTATTATAGATTTATAGATTTGTATATACATGTATAATATTGTAAATATATATATATATAATTCTAAATATATATATATATATATACACACACACACACATACAAACATATATACACACATAAAGTTCTCTGGCTTACCCATGCAGCATGCGGGCGACTCTATTTAGTCATCTTACCTTCTTTGAATGGGATTACGTGATGAGCTCAGTCTTCATATACTTTATTGAACCTTTTTTGGATTCTTAAATTTGGCAATAATTCATCTTTTGAAGAACCCAACGATTTATTCTTCACTCTACAGTCATTGATTCCCTAAGATAGATACACATGTGCGATTTATAACTTTGAATTAAAATTCAAACTAATGAAAACTCATTTCCTTGAATCTTAGGCGACATAGTTTTAAATACAGTGTTTAATCTTATTCTTTAGTCTTTTTTTATGGGGGTCAATCAAGACTCTATTGGACAATCTAAAACGTGGAATTTGGAGATTAATTTACAATGTAGCCTTTGCGTGAGAGATAGATACAAAAGGACCACGGACACTTTCTATATTGGATGAGAATCATAACTAAACATGTGTAATCAATCACCTATTATTTCGGTACACACAATTTTCTATTCAATCCTTAAGCAATAATTAATGAGCTGAAAAAGCTAGCACTGTTTCTTCATTGGCAAAGTTTTTCAATTCTACATTAGAACAAACAATGCGTGTACAATGGTGAACAATGATATTATTACACTTCTTAATTCATAGAGGTTAGAATAGGATCACGCTAGGGCATAAACACACTTCTTAAGAAGACTTGTTAAGATGTCTTGTAGGTGAAAAAGCTATCATGTTCGCCAAATCATAATCCGTTGTAAAATTTCACAGAGCAAGTCTTTTGGTCATTTGATCAAATTTTAACTACTTAGTTTGTGAGTATCAACGTTAAGTACAATGCACATTCTCACTTATAAATCATATTGAAATGACTAAAAAAAATTGCTCTATTAATAGGGTTTACAATTGAATTTTGCTGACTTTTTAAGCGAAATTAACTTTTAATCTACTAGTGTTCAAATAGTTCTTAAAAAATTTACACACATCTCTTTCGGCTTTGACAAAAAGTTGTTCTAAAAGGACCAAAGTTGATGGGGAAAACGGAAATTGGAAATCTACTATTAAAAAGAACATTTGGGTTTTAGAAAGCTCACAACCGTTTTCCACAAATAACATGTTAAATAGCAAATAATTTACTAATGCTAGTCATAATGGTGCTTTTTAATTTTTGAAACAATGAAACTAGTTTGTAAGTAAGCAGATGCGCATTCCCTCACCAAATTGAAACCCCATCAGCCTTTGACGATCATAAAATTGCGTGGCTTAATAATAATTGCAGGCTAGTCATAATCCACTCTTATAAAAGGGTGGCTACGGGTATTTCAAATCTGACGGATATCAAACAATCACGTAAACTTATCCTTAATTTCCATACTTGTGCTTAAGGAACAAAAATAAATAAATAAATAAAAAAGAAGGAAAGATAGGGCCTAATATAGGGTTATTTATTTAAGATCAGACAGGTTGATAGCGATGGAAATCAATAAAGTATTACTGTAACTTTTTTTTTTTGGTTAAAATATAAAAAAAAGTAAATGAAATGTTGAATCGGGCAAGAAAAGGCCATGCTACCTTTCTACTTTATGCTTCCTTTTGTAATTTTGAATGGTGTCTCAATCGTGTTGAAAAAGTGAGGAAAAAGGATATTTGTTTAGATTTTGTTGTTCTTGCCTATCTAATCATTTACAATAATGGGGGAGGGAATATATATATATATATATATATATTGAAAGTTTGTGTGACCGATAAATTTACACAAGTTAAAACTTTTATGAAGTCCGAAAAAGAATGACTGAAGTTAACATATTCTCCTTTTGTTGCATCAAAAGGATTCACCGTATGGCGATAGAAATGTTCTTTGAAAATCTTAGTATCTTACTATTAAACTCTTATTTCTTGATGAGAAATGCATCACTTCAACCCTACTAAATGAGTTAATTGTAAGGATATTTGGAACGTGGTTCTGAACATTTTAAATTGAGTTCTAAACAGTCAGTACAAATTTCACGTTTAAGATCTCTGAGTGTTTTATATTAACAAAATTTTTGTTTTTACTTTTAATCAGTAGAAAAAGAAAAATAAAAATTGTGACTTTTTCATAAGTATTTGGAATAAAAGATCATGGGTCAAAACAATTTTTAAATTTTCTAATATGTAATAAAAATGTTAGAATGAAATTTACAGTGTCTTAAAAAAATTATGGTACAAATTTTAATGTCTATTTAGAAGTACTCTTTTTTTAAGCCACATTTTATAACTTTAACACCAAGCAGCTTTTAAAAAGCCTTCCCAAACATGCCTAAAATGTAGTAGTACTTCCATCAAATATCTTGTAATTGTATAAACATTTGTCTCAAGGTCTTTGGGTCTGAAAAATACATGTGCGAGGCTTTACTTTGGCAGGTCGGCTGTCAATTTTGTTTCATCACCAATTATTGCCATCTCAAACTCAATTTAAAAAACGTGTCTTTTCTTTTATTATTAAGAACTTTCCTCCGTTTCTGTATTTTTAGTGCCCATACTTCAAAATTCTATATACAAATTGTATTATTTTATATAAATATATATATCACATGCTGGAAATCGATGATCAATGATCTTCTCTCCATGCAAAATTGCAAATCCACCGGTATCTCTGGGCGGCCATTTCAATCAAGCCTGTGAAAAATTGCAATAAAGTTTGCAACAGCTGCAATTATGGCTAGAGGACACGATATATATATATATATATATATATGTATATTATTTTTGACGGAAGTGGACATGAAATTTGGAGACTACTTAAAATTTAAAAATTCACCAGCTATGAAGACATGGAGAAAAATTGGAAGGTAATCTTTTATGTGCTGTTTCATGAGCACTAACAAAAAATCTGAAGATCAACAAGATTTCTGGTTAGAATGTCTTTAACAAATCAATTAAGAGAACAAATTAAATGGAAGGAATAACTTTGTGCAACTTTTTCTGCTTCAATTATATACTGCAATGGAACAATCACCATTTCATTTTAAGGACATCGTTTTGGCAACGTTGTAAGTTTCAAAAGCCTTTTTAAGTACGCCTTTATAACAGTCATACAAATATGTCATTTGCTTGAAATAATTGAGGGGGTGTTAAACTAATTTTTCCTTTCGTTTTGATCACACACATTTTCCTTTTTTTTTTTTTTTTTTTTTCCTTTTAACATGTATTAGTATAAGGGATTTTATCCATAGTGAGGGATTATACACATTTTGATGGGATTTTTATTCTTGTTTTAAGGAAAATATACTTTTTTCATTTATATATTCTATAAATTTTATATAATTTGATGTTCAAAACACTCAAATAATTATCTAGTAAAAACTTTTCATTTTTATTAAAGTTACTGATTCAATTACTTAAAAAAGAATTTTGTAGTAGAGTATATAGAACAAAGTTTTAAAGGGAAGAAAACATAAAAGATTTAGAAAAGTAAGATGTGATAGTATAAAATTGTATAATGTCCGTAAAATAATTTTTCCGAATCTTGAAAAGAGTACATTTTGCCTTTCAATTATGTATTCTACTTCAAAATACATCTTCAATTTATAATAGAGAAAATTGGTGAACTCATCATTTGAATGCATTATTCTAAGATTTTTATCCTTGACTCTTAATTAATACCATTTTTACTAATATAGTTCTTTGACTAATGGATATTAATCAAGAGTAACGGACAAAAAATCTAAGACTTACACATTTTAATGGATATTTGTTTCATTTTCACTTTATAATACTAACAAAATAATGAAATTGCGCAATTTATACATTCATAAATACTTCTTAAATTATTAAGTCTGGGCCCATTCATTTCGCATATTCAAGTTTAGAACTTGAGTTGAAAAGTGAATTTATATGAGAGAAAACACTTTAACACAAAAAGTTGAATTTAAATTTTTGTGGAAGAAAACACTAATAAAAGGTTTGAATTGTGATTTAAATTGTAAAATAAATGAAACCTAAGTTAAGTTGGCCCCAAAATTATTGATTTTGTGTCATGTTGTCCCATATTTTTTTTAGAAATGGGAAGCTAAGTTGATATAAAATCAATAATTAATAAGGTATTTATGAAATTAGGAGATAAATTTGGTAAATTAATTTAGCGAATATTTGAATAGTTATTGTAATAAAAGCCAGAAGAGGGTTTTAATTGACAATAACTATTTGCTCTATATTAAGATCAAGTGTTTTAAAACAAAGAGGGCATTTGTGATCAAATAATTATGGCCCAAAAAGGAATTTGCGACCAAACTTGTAAAATTTTGGTCTTAAAAAGTTATTGCGACCAAACGGATTTGGTCGCAAAAGGGTTTTGTGACAAAAAAATTTAAAAAAAAATAGAGAATTTACTTTTAAGTGTGTATGAGTCTGGATCTTTATCTCTTATTCTTGATAAATACCTTTTTATTAGTGTAATTATTTGACTAAAAAGGTTATCAATGAAGAGTAAATTGTACAAATTATAATCCATGCATTTTCAATGGGTATTTGTTAAGATTACCTAAAAAAAATTTAGTCACAAATGGTTTTGCGACTAAAAGAAATTTGCGACCTAAATTTGGTTGTAGAAAATCTATTTTTTAGTGACCAAAATCTTTTTGCGGCCAAACTTTTGGTCACAAATTGTTGCCTCACGTGACTCCTGTACGACCAAACACAAAAACTTGAGGCCTTTTTGTGATCAAATCTTGTCGCAAAATCAAATTTGGTCGCAAATACTTTCTGCGACGTGGTTTTTGCGACTAATTTTTTGGTAGCAGAAAATCCTATACTTTCTGCAACCAATATTTTGGTCGCAAAAAATCTTTTTTCTTAGGCCTCGTTTGCTTCGCGGATTCGAGTTTTTAATTCGAGCTGAGATGTGACATTTTCTGAGAGCTTTTAACTGTAGTAGAAAAAATTAGATGTGACATTTTTTAAAAGCTTTTAACTGTAGAAACCTAGAACTGAAAACTCGAATCGGTGAAATGAACGAAGCCATAGTGTATTAAAACGGTACCTCGACATTTCTAAAAATATTTTCTTAGTACTTTGAAGCTGATTTTTTGTGACATGTAATGTCTAAACTACCTTTTTATAAATTATATAGAAATCAATATTTTTTAAAAAAAATCTAAGAATATATTTTAAAATATTAAAATATTTAAAAGAAAATAAGAAAGTAAAAAAAGTTTCATATTTTTCTCTATATTTATTAGTTTTTAGTTAATTAAATAGAATAGTACTAAGGTCATTTTATGTCATATGTTAGCTTCATGGTATTAAGGCTATGTTTTTAAAAACATCGAACTACCACTTTGATATAATAAAAAATATAAAGTATCAAAAGCATGTTTTGCCATAACATGGGGTATCTAAATCATTTTATCATAAAATTTCAATAATCAATCAATTTATGTGATTGAAAATTAATACATTAAAAGTTTGTGATTTTTTTTTTATAAACAATTAAGCATCAATACTTTACACGATTGAAATTGATACATTAGACATACGTAACGATTTAACAAGATTAATTATTATTTATTAAAAATCAAGTAAAAGATTTACAGAACTCAATATTATAAAAAATGACATTTTTTTAATTTAATAATTTACGTTTAATTTATAAATTAAAATTATAAAATTAAAATTATTTTCAATTTACGAATAGAATCACCAGTGATTTCTATTACTTGTAGAAAAAAAATTCAGTAATTTCTCTCGTAAACCGGTTGGATTTAGGGGCTGGCGGGCTGCCCGCCTAACCCCGCCATTAACTGGAGTTTGCCCTACGCCACGCCGCCTTTTACATAGCTATTGTCTTTCTGAAGTGGGTACAGTTGGCTAGTATAGTACACAGGTACTGTTCAGAACTACCGCATGTTCTCTCACGTGGCGGCAAAAATCAATGGCATTTTTGTCATTTCAAAATACCCGCGGAGGCGTCGGGTAGTATTTCACGGCCACGGTCCACCACTTCACAAAATAATTGAATATAAAATTAAAAAAAAAAAATACGAGAGAGGAAGCGACGGCCACAAAGTCGCCCACTTGTCTTCAAATTTTCGGCTTAACTAAGAGAGAGAAAGAAGGGAGGTCCGCGAGGCACCGTCTTTCTCTTGGTGTCTCCGCCTCCCAACTACCTCTTTCTCTCTCTACAATTTCTCTCTCTTGCATTTTCAGCCGTCATTGTCGGGATCTGGATTTTTCTTTTCAAGACATTGTCGTCGTCGTCGTCTTCTTCTTCTTCTTCTTCCTCCTCTTCTTGTTTCTCGCGCTCGGATGAAAATGTGGGCGATGTCGAATCTGGCGACGTGCGGTCATGGAGGTAGCTTATCCCTTTGTTTTCCCGAGAACTTGAAGTTTTCATCGGCTCTCAGAACCAATTCTCGAGTTTCATTGCCGTTTCTGGTAACGTTCTTAATATTCCCCCCCCCCTAAGTGTTAGGTTGGTTGCGTTAAGCTGTTAGATGAAACGCTTAATCTTGCAATTTGATGACGTGTGGATGTATTTATTTCGTCTTGTAGTTGTTATAGAAATGTATGTACGCATGTTATATATGGTGCAAAGTAGTATCCTAGGATGTTGTTCATACGTATTATTAGTTGGGTCCTCGTATAATTTTATACTAATCTTCTGAAGATTATCAATTTGCTCACTAATTCAATGAGCCCTGAAAGGACAAAGCAGTTGAGATATATTTGTAGATTATATACACTTTTACGAATAGTCGAATACCATCAGAACTAAAGGGTAGTTTTGCACGTGTACTGAAACGGAAGCTAAACTTGAAATTGAATTGAAAAATGGGTAATGAAATTGGCAAGAATGAAATTAGTGCAAACAGAAGACAAAAGAAGTCGATTATGGAAGACGAAAGAAGCACATGTAAGTTTCTTGCTTACCTTGGCTCCCTCAAAATTTGGGGGAGAAACAATAGACGCATTTATAACTCGTTCTAAAATGATTTTATTTTTTGTATAAAAATGAAAATGAAAACGTTTTTAATCTCAGACAGAAATCATTTTTGAAAATACATTTGGTAGTTTTATCAAGATTATTTTCAGTATAAAAAAATCCATTAATGTCTCTCTTTGCTCGAGAAAGGAGAAAACAAAAACAAAAAATGAAAAACGACTAAGTCATTTTTCATTTCTCTCTCATTTTATAATAAACTAAAAAAATCATTTTCATTTCTATTTTTTATCTTTATTGCGCTAAATGCCGTTTTAAAAATGTTTTCATTTTTTCTTTCTCGAAAAACGTAAAAAAAACGAGATCAATTCCAAACACGGCCAATGATTCTTTAATGTTGTATAACCAAACTAGTTTTGTTCTCATATGAACCACTAGTGATAAATAATAATGGAATTAGATGTTAGATAAATGTTAGTTGTTTTAACTATTTCTCATTCTCTTTTTAACCTTGTTTCTTGTGGTAGAGTGATGCATGTCGTGGCTCTTGGTTAGCTCGTGGCCGTTCGAGGAGGATGGATAAAGACCATATTGTTCGCATGGCATTAGTAGATGAGAGGCTTGCACGCACCAAAGATGTGGCAAAGCCTCCTGAAATACTTGTAATGGAGTTTCAATGGCTAAAATTGTTCGAGAATAATTTAAGCTTAGAAAAATTTCGAGTCATTTGACTGATTTTTGTGATGTTTCTTTTGCAGGCTTACGATCTTGTTCAAGGAGCACTCGTGAGTCTTTATCTCCTCTTTTAGTTCTGCATTGGTTTTGAAAATTTTCGTGGTTCATTTGCTATCTGAACTAGATCTCTGTCCTCCTGTATTGTGCGTGTCCCTAAATTCTGTTAGGGATTTATCTTTTAGGTGCATTTGATATTTTTCAAGTTCTGAACTTGGAAATGACATCAGGCGCTTACTGTGGCTTAATATAGCACCGACATGTTGATTCATATTTTTATTTTTTATTGATGTGGATGTTATTGAGCATCAAATTTACTAATTTGTTAAGAATTAAGAAATTTCTTCAATCCTCTTTTGACTAAAATTTTTTGTAGTATCAATAACAAAGCATGATGAAACTATAATTAAATATGGGAATATATAACTGAATATGTGGTTGAGAAAGACGGAAAATTAGTCTCTTGTCAATGGGTGCAAGTCTGAGCATAGACAATTTTATCCGCAGGTTAGATGGAGTTCTGTAGCGGATAGATCGTTGCCTGATCCACCAACAGCTGTTTTTCTTCATGGCATTTTAGGTAGCCGAAAGAACTGGGGTAGGCACTTGACACTTCTGAAACTCCATACCAGATTGGTACTTGTTTTCTCAGAAATTGTCCTCAATCAGATGGGATAAATATTAGTCAAATGACTTGATATGTTGTCATTCGGTGCTAGTCTTTTCTCTTCGTATCCCGTCGCTTCCTATTTGTAATTGCAATATCAAATATGACATCAATTAAAGACTCATTTCTATTTTGCATTTACATTTGTTGAATATGTCATCAAATAAACACTCATTTCTTTTTTGTCCCCTGTTGCGATTGTAGACACCTTCCTTATGTAGTTATGTACTCTTTTTCCATGTGGGACGTTTAGTTCTTTTGTCAACTATGACAGCATTTATTGCCATTAAAAATTCCTATAATATTATGCTTGCTGGTATAAGTATCTTTATTTCAGTTTAAACACTTTACGAGTCTTTTTCATTATATTCTTTTTCTAGGAACCTTTGCTCAGAGATTGGCTCAAGAGTTTCCAACATGGCAGGTATTCTGCAATGCAGCTTAAAGAGTTCCATAAAGCATTTTGTTGTTGACACCAAGAGTCATACTTGGTTCCATTTTTTTCTTTTTTGACAGTTTCTCTTAGTAGACCTGCGATGCCATGGTGATTCCGCTTCAATGACGAAGAGAGGTCCGCATACTGTTGCGTCCACTGCTCTTGATGTCTTAAAGCTAGTACGTGTTTATTTACTGTTTACTGTTGTAGTTTTGTTTACACTCTACATCATGTATGGCTGCTTGGTTTTGTCAATCCTAACTAACAACACAACTACCTTCCACTTCTAATATTGGAGGTTGCACATGTGAATTACAGTTTATGATGTTTGAGGATCTAAAATAGGAGTTATGCATGCAATTTTTCCTCTCACATTTTTATTTTGTTTTCCCTCTGACAAAAGAGAGAAATAAGTTTCTTTCTTTCTTCTATCTAGGTTCGACAGTTGAGAATAACACCTCGTGTCCTTGTTGGCCACAGTTTTGGTGGAAAAGGTATCTTAAGGTTTATTTTTGTAGTTATTTTAATGTCACGAACTTGTGCTTGGTTCTTGAGAAATGCATTAATTGTGTTTTGAGTGATACTGGTGCTTACTTTTATATTATATTTTTGTTTGTAGTTGTTTTAAGCATGGTGGAACAAGCCGCTAAGCCTCTTGCAAGACCTGTCAGAGTAAGTTTCTTGCTGTCTGATATTGTTGACATGGAATTTGATTCTGGCCTTGGCATAATCTGCTGAGTTTCTAGAACACGTGTGCCCATAAACATTCATGAATGTATGTGTGTTTGGGGGTGTTCAATGTTAGTTTCTCAGTTTATCATTGTCCTCGATTCTGAACCCTTGATAAAATGTCTTTTGTATGGAACCCGGTTTAGAACATTGACTTGCCAAAATGAAGGTAAATAGACGTTTTAAAAAGTGAAATTGCATTACATCAAGGCTTTTGAATCATGGCAGAAACTAATTTTCTGAATGTATTATCAAACTGTTGGTGATTATGTTTGTGCTCATATTTTTTTCCCTCCTGTAAATTATTCTTAGGTCTGGGTTCTAGATGCGACTCCTGGAAAAGTTCGACCTGGTGGAGATGGGGAGGACCATCCAGCAGAACTAATATCTTTTCTAAGTAAACTACCAAAAGAGGTGATTTGTTAGTCACTGCTTAAACCTTGTCTTTGTATTCTCCTCTCTTTTGGCAATTGTTGCCCTTTCAAAACAGAACATGTAATTTCCTCTTTGCTCTACTAGTAGTAAATTTGTTGAAGCACTTTCACCCATGCTTGCACCTAATATCATATTTACTTTTTAACGTTGCTTTGATAGTTTGTTTCTCTATTTCTTATTTTGTTATGCTATGGCTTCTTTTTGGCATGTAATTTATCTTAGATGGTTAAAGTATTTTCCTCCTTTTTTATGGACATATTTTAACTCGTGTTTCTTTTTTCAATGAAGGTCTCCTCAAAGCGGCATATTATTAACGCACTACTTCAAGAAGGGTTCTCCAAAGATGTGGCACAGGTACATTTCAACCTATAAGCTTCTGCTACATATTGTCTATACCTCCAAGCTGGTTATGACCAAGGATGAAAATATCAGTATAGGTAGAAATATCGGTACTCTTGTTTTACGGAAATGTGGAAAACCGGTGTAATTAGGGCTGATTTGTGCAGCTGTATTTTTTTCTTATTTGATTAGTTTCCTGATTTCTCTCTAATTACTAGATAAGTAGTTACCAATTTTGTTATCTAGGGTACTGAAAATAAGGGGCTAAACCGGGCTGTGGTTATCCCTAAAACCTGTATATATATTTGGCTGTATAGTCTATTTTTCTAAGGTGAATAAGAATTATATTCCTCCTAAACCCTAATTCCGGCCTCGAGAAAACTTCATGGTATCAGAGCAAGGCTGCTAATCCGGGTTTAGGAGAAATATTTCAAGCCATAACCCTAGCTTCGGTTACTGTCATCAACCGAGAAAAACCCTAACCCATCACCCATCATATGGCGTCAGAAACTGACAGCACCTCAGGAGCCATGGCTGGTCAGGACTGTGTGAATGCTGGACGATCAGAGGGCTCACTCCTTATCACACAACACAAGTTGAATGGTCAGAATTATCTCCAATGGGCCAAGTCAGTGATTATGTTCATCTCAGGTAAAGGGAAGGACGATTACCTTACGGGTGTGGCTGTTCCACCCAAACCGAATGACCCCAAGTATAAGATCTGGAAAGCAGAAAATAATATGGTGATGTCTTGGCTAGTCAACACCGTGGACACAGATATAGGGAAGAATTTTCTGTTCTACGACACTGCACATGAAATATGGATGGCTGCTCAAGAGACTTACTCCGATAACGAAAACACTGCTGAATTATTCGAGATCAAGGGGGCACTTCATGATTTACGACAAGGTGAGTTAAAAGTCACTCAATACTATAATTGTCTCACACAGTATTGGAGACAATTGGATATGTTTGATAGTTCGGCATGGGAATGTCCTGGAGATGCAACTCTATATAAGAAAATTATAGAGAACGAGAGAGTTTTCAAGTTTCTTCTAGGGCTTGACAAATCCCTTGATGAAGGGGGGGGAGAGAGGAGAGTAGGAAGAAACTTATGCTAGGAAGCTCACTGCCCACAGGAACCGAAGCCTCGGCCCTTGCAGCAAGAGGAATCAATGCAGCCCACGACACAAAACAGAAGAAAACTCGGTCTTGGTGTGACCACTGTAGGAAAACAGGTCATACTCAAGACACTTGCTGGAAAATTCATGGTAAGCCCGCTGATTGGAAGCCAAGTCGAGAAAGGGAAGCCCGAAGCTTTGTTGCTGCCCCCGAAGACAAGGAAAATCCGTCAAGCTCGGAACCAAACCTCTTTAGCAAGGAGCAAATTGAATGGCTGCAGAAGATGTTCAACCAGATGCCAATATTGCCCCAACTATCTCCACGGGATCTGCTGCCCAGAAAGGTATTTTTTCAGCCACTCATCATGTCAAAACCTAGGATTCCGCTGGGTGGATTGTTGATTCAGGAGCCTCAGACCATGTGATTGGTGATGCTTCATTATTTCAAGAGTGTTATCCTTGCCTTAAAGATTATAAAGTCTGGATTGCTGATGGATCACTTTCCCTAGTATCAGGAATTGGAAAAGTGGTCATGTCTAATACATTAACTCTTCAGTCCGTTCTTTTGGTTCCCAAATTAACTTGCAATTTGTTATCTGTTAGCAAGCTAACTAAGGATTCTAAATGTGTTGCTAAGTTTTCTCCCACTTCATGTTTATTTCAGGATTTGGACTCGGGGAAGATGATTGGCAATGCTAAGGAAGATCAGAGACTCTACTGGATTAGGGACAAGGCTCATTCTTATTCTCTGGCTCATCACTCCACGTCCTCCTCAGTTCAAGATTCAGACCCTTCTGTGTTTTTCGATTCCAATCAAGACAGTAGCATTAGGTTACTGCATTTTCGTTTAGGACACCCAAATTTCATGTACTTGGCAAAAATGTTCCCTTCATTATTTATCAATAAAAATCCAAAATTTTTCCAATGTGAAGTGTGTCAGTTTTCGAAGCATTGTCGTAGTACATACCCTATTCAAGGGTGCAAACCTTCTCATCCTTTCTCAGTCATACACAATGATATTTGGGGACCATCTCGGATTCCAAATATAACTGGTGTAAGATGGTTTGTATCCTTTATTGATGATCACACTCGAGCTACTTGGGTATTCCTTATGAAAGAAAAATCAGAAGCTGGACCTTTGTTTAGAACCTTCCACTCAATGATTAAAAATCAGTTTCAAGCCACTGTTCAAGTCTTTCGAACCGACAATGCTCGGGAATATTTCAATTCAATCCTAGGACCCTACCTTCTCGAGAATGGCATTATTCATTAAAGTACATGTACAGATACACCTCAACAAAATGGAATAGTAGAAAGGAAGAACATACATCTTCTTGAGGTAGCCCATTCTATCCTATTTGCTAGTAATGTTCCAAAACATTTTTGGGGGGAAGCAGTTTTAACTGCTATGTATCTAATTAATAGGATGCCATCTCGAATCTTGAAGTTTAGTACACCTTGCCAAGTACTCCTTAAAATCTTCCCTCAAAGCCGAGTGGTGAACACTATACTACTCAAAGTGTTCGGATGTTCAGCCTATGTCCATATTCCTCCTCATCAACGTAGCAAACTTGATTTCAAGTCTCGTAAGTGTGTGTTCCTAGGGTACTCCCCTCATCATAAAAGTTACAAGTGCTATTGTCCATCCACTAGAAAGACATATATCACTATGGATGTGACTTTCATGGAGAGTGCCCCATTTTATTCCAAAACTGCTATTCAGGGGGAGAAAATACAAGAATATTAGTTTTGGGATAGCCTGATGTTAGAAGATCCCATGAGTGATATCACCCTTTCTCTACACCAGGCGGAAGAAGAACCCTAAACCGGTTGAGCATCTTGAGATTCTCACGCCTTGCCAAGCAGACAATTCGAGTTCAACTCCAAGTGAAGGAATACAAGGTAACACTGAATCCGACTCCTATCCTAATGATTTGTGCGTATCTGATGATCTTACTAAGCCAATTGCTCAAAGGAAAAGAGTTAGATCGTGCACCCAACATTCAATTTCATACTTTGTGTCCTATGAGAAACTATCTTTGAGTTACAGGGCTTTCACCACGAGTCTAGACAGCATCCAAATACCAAAGGATATTCAAGAGGCACTACTACATCTAGAATGGAGACAAGCGGTTAATGAGGAGCTAAGAGCCTTGCAGAAGAACAGCACATGGGAGCTTACTCATCTCCCTCAGGGAAAACAAGCAGTAGGCTGTAAGTGGGTTTTCACTGTTAAATACAAAGCAGATGGGAGTATTGATAGGTACAAGGCAAGACTTGTGGCAAAGGGCTTCACACAGACTTACGGGATTGATTATCAGGAAACATTTGCTCCAGTGGCAAAGATGAATACCATCAGAGTACTACTTTCTTTAACCGTCAATCTTGACTGGAACTTGCATCAGTTTGATGTTAAAAATGCATTCCTCAATGGTGATATGGAAAAGAAAGTATATATGGAGATCCCACCTGGGCTCAAGCAATTAAGTGGCGGCAAACAGGTGTGTAGACTTCTGAAGTCACTATATGGTCTTAAGCAATCGCCATAAGCTTGGTTTGACAGGTTCACCAAGGCAGTTAAGGAGCAGGGATATTTGCAGGGACAATCAGACCACATTGTTCATTAAGAGGACTTCAGATGGTAAGATTACGATCCTTATTGTCTATATCGATGATATAATTGTTACTGGAGATAATGAGGTAGAAATTGCTCGGCTAAAGGGGATCTTGAGTCGGGAGTTTGAAATCAAAGATATTGGAGCTCTAAGATACTTTCTTGGAATGGAAGTAGCACGGTTTAGCAAAGGAATTTCAATCTCGCAGAGGAAATACATGCTGGACTTACTAAAAGAAACAGGCATGCTTGGCTGCAAGCCTTCAGACACTCCTATGGACCCTTTCAACAAAATTGGGACTAAAGGAGATTCAGGTCCAATAGATAAAGGAAGATATTAAAGGTTAGTGGGTAAGCTAATCTACCTGTCTCACACAAGACTAGACATCAGCTTTGCAGTTAGCACGATTAGTCAGTTCATGAACAGTCCGAATGAAGAACATCAAAAAGCAGTGTACAGGATTCTGAGGTACTTGAAGATGTCTCCTGGCAAAGGTCTATTCTTCAGGAAAGGAACCAACAGGGGAATAGAGGTTTTGTCAGATGCAGATTGGGTAGGGTCTTTGACTGATAGGCGATCAACTTTTGGATATTGTTCATTTGTATGGGGAAATCTAGTCAGCTGGAGGAGCAAAAAACAATCAGTAGTCGCTCGGAGTAGTGCTGAAGCTGAGTTTAGAGCCCTAGCTCTCGGAATTTGTGAAGGAATGTGGCTAAAAAGACTCCTAGAGGAACTACAACTTCCAGTCAAGACTCCTATGAAGCTGTTGTGTGACAATCAGGCAGCCATTAGTATTTCGAAGAATCCAGTCCTTCATTATCGTACCAAGCATGTGGAAATAGACCGTCACTTTATCAAAGAGAAGATAGAGGATGGGATTGTTGAAATTGTCTACACACCTATTATCCAAGCTGGGAATGATTGACATATATTCTCCAGCTGGAGGGGGAGTGTGGAAAACCGGTGTAATTAGGGCTGATTTGTACAGCTGTATTTTTTCCTTATTTGATTAGTTTCATGATTTCTCTCTAATTACTAGATAAGTAGTTACTAATTTTGTTATCTAGGGTACTGAAAATAACGGGCTAAACCGGGCTGTGGTTATCCCTAAAACCTGTATATATATTCAGCTGTATAGTGTATTTCTCTAAGGTGAATAAGAATTATATTCCTCCTAAACCCTACTTCTGGCCCTGAGAAAACTTCAGGAAATATTGGAGAAAATATCAAGATATCGGTGGAAATATTAGAAAAATTTATGGAAATGACGAAAATTTACATTAGAACATATTTTTAGTACTTTTGATAGCATCAACATTAAAAAGATACATAAATAAACAAGTTTTACATAAAAAAATTGTTAAGACCTTGGATCAGAAATTTAGGAATTCACACAAGAAATGAGAAATGGTAAGGAAACCACGGATTGAATTTGATTCAGACTTCAATTAACGAAGGAATTACAGGAAAATATGGGGGTGTTCGAGCGACCCCTTGCACTTCCTAGAGCCTAAGCTCGTCTATGACAATTACAGTGAGTATATTCGATACCAATCCTCCCCTGCTCACCCTGTTTTTATTCACTCAATCTTCCTAACCGTTTTCTCTTCCCTTCACCTCTTCCGAGGCCCTTCTTGAGATCCGAGACATCACACCCTTCACCCCGTGGTGAGCTCATCTCCCCTTTGTGCCCTTTCCATGTCAGCCCCTTTTTCTCCTCTAACTGTTTCCACTACATCAGCTTCCAGCTCATCCCCTCCTGCCACATCAACCCGAGTTCTTCTAGGCCTTCTTCTAGCATAGGTGAAACGTAATGGGGGACCAGGGAACCTATCAATACCCCCGGCCCAAAGACTCACCTTGTCCTCAAGGTGGAAATCTGGGAAGGCTGCCTATATACGGTCGAAACTTTCCCAGCTGTCCTCGTGGTCAGGCATCGCCTCCCAATGGATGAGGACCTCCAGTGCCGACGTGGACCCATGGGACGCCTAGCGGACTCCCTGCAGTGCGGACGGTCGAACCTGGAGCCCTGGCAAGCACCTCAAATGGACCATAGAAGCGAGGTGCAAGCTTCTCGTTGCGGTGTTGTGCCAGCAATTTCTGCCGGTAAGGGCGGAGCTTGAGATACACCAAGTTGCCGACGTCAAAGGAAACATCGCGGCGAGAACCATCCGCCTGGGCCTTCATCTTTTGCTGCGCCCGCTGCAGTTGCTGTTTCAGAAGTTCAAGAGTGGCATCCCTCTTTGCCAGTTGGTTGTCCACGGTCGACACAGGAGATAGCCCCAGTCCATAGCGCACCAGGGGGGAGGGGGGGTGTCACGGCCATAGAGTACACGAAAAGGGGTCATTCGTGTGGTGGTATGAAAGGATGTATTGTACCAATATTCTGCCCAAGGAAGCCAGTGTGACCACTGTTGGGGTGCATCCGAGGAGAAACACCGAAGGTAGGTCTCAAGACATCGATTGACCACTTCGGTTTGCCCGTCCGTTTGAGGGTGACAGGCCATGCTCCGAGTTAGGGTGGAGCCTTAATGCTTAAACAATTATGTCCAGAATTTACTTAGAAAAATCTTATCGCGATCGGAGACAATAGTGCGGGGAATACCGTGCAGCCTCACCACGCCGCGAAGGAACTCGTCTGCCACTATCGTCGCAGTGAAAGGGTGCTTCAGCGGAATGAAATGGGTGTACTTACTCAAACGGTCAACGACGACCAGGATGGCATTGAATCTTGCTGACTTGGGTAGCCCTTCAATGAAATCCATTGATAGATCGTCCCATACTTTGCCCGGAAGGGCAGGGGTTGTAGCAATCCCCCAGGAGCCAAGGTCTCATATTTGTTTTGCTGACAAATCCCGCACTTCGCAACATAGGCCTCGACGTCCTTCTTCATTCCAAACCAATACCAATCTGCTGCCAACCGTCGATAGGTCTTGAGCACCCCTGAGTGCCCTCCAGCCACCCTGTTATGATAGGTGTGGAGCAATTCGTTTATCAGTCGAGAATCGCGTGAGACCACAGCCCGGCCTTCTCTCATGAGACGTCCCTGCTGCAGGGTGAAGCCCGGATGAGCCCCTGAATCGGCTCGCAGATCCGCCATAATGCGAGAGAGCTTGGCATCCTTGGCATTGTGGCGGTGAAGCTCCTCCGCATTGAGCTCAAAGTGTGCGGCCAGCAACTGGAGTTCCGCAGAAGTGGGAAGGCGGGAGAGGGCATCCGCAGCTTTATTCTCCAATCCGGGGCGATACTGAATTTCGAAATCAAAGCCTAAAAGTCTAGACAGCCATTGTTGGTGAGGTTCGCTGACAACCTGTTGATCCAACAAGAATTTCAAACTCTTTTGGTCGGTGCGGATAATGAAGTGCCTCCCTATGAGGTATGGCCGCCATTTCTGAACTGCTAAGACAATGGCCATAAGTTCGCGCTTGTAAACCGATTTCAAGCGAGCGGAGTTGGAAAGGGCTTAACTAAAGAAAGCGATTGGTCGCTGATCTTGCATTGATACTGCCCCGATTTCGACCCCCGATGCATCCGTCTCAACCACACATGCCCGGGAGAAATCCGGCAAGGCCAACACGGGGACTGTTGTCATGGCTGCCTTGAGGATGTGGAAAGCTGTTGCAGCCTCTGCCGTCCATAGAAAACTGTCTTTCTTTAGCAAATTTGTTAGTGGCCTAGCTATGGATCCGTACCCCTTAACGAACTTCCGATAGTAACCTGTTAAGCCCAAAAACCTCCGAAGCTCCTGCAAATTGGTGGGCGGTGGCCAATTGATCATGGCTGCGATTTTGGCTTGGTCTGCTACCACCCCTTCCCGTGAGATGATATGGCCTAAATATTCCAGCGTGGATTGCCCAAAGCAACATTTTTTTGCATTCGCGTAGAGGCTGTGTTTAGCTAGCTCGGTAAGCACTATCTTTAAATGCTCGGCATGCTCTTCCACCGTATGGCTATACACCAGGATATCATCAAAAAATACTAACACAAATTTTCGGAGAAAAGGCCGAAATACCTCGTTCATGAGAGACTGGAACGTGGCCGGGCCATTGGTCAACCCAAACGGCATGACCATGAACTCGTAGTGCCCCTCGTGGGTGCGGAAAGCCGTTTTCGGCACATCCTCGCTGCGCACCCGGATTTGGTGATAACCGAACTTCAAATCGATCTTCGAAAAAATGGTGGCTTCGTGTAACTCGTCGAGGTGCTCGTCGATGACCGGAATCGGGAAACGATCTGGAATGGTTTCACGGTTTAACGCCCGATAGTCGACGCAAAATCGCCAACTTCTATCCTTTTTCTTGACTAGCAGAACCGGGTTGGAGAAGGGCTAACGCTTGGTTGTATGAATCCTGCGGCAAGCATTTCTCCTACTAACTTCTTACCGGTATGGCCGGTCATTGATTGGGGAAGTTCCTGCTTTCAGTGGTATGGCGTGGTCGCGCAGCCGTGGTGGAGGGAGGTCAGGAGGCATTTGAAAAACCTCGGCGTGTCGCTGTAACATTGCCTGTAAGGCGGCGGGCACTGCCTCCACCGACACCACCCCTTGCTAGTTTTCAACTGAAAACGTGCCCAATTCCACCCCAAACCCCTGTCCCTCTTGCTTCAAGGCTCGCATCATAGTTTTCAAGGACACCGGAGACTTACCGAGGCTGGGGTCTCCCTGCAATACCACTGGAGTTTCACCGATCTTGAACTTCATCGATAGAGCCTGCCAGTTGACTGCCACGGCCCCGAGTGTCTCCAACCACTGCATACCGAGGATCACATCGGCGCTCCCAAGCTCCAGAGGCAGGAAATCCTCCACAATGGCCACATCCTGCACGGTCAAGGCTACGCCACGACACACCCCTTCACCTTTGACCGTGAGGCCGGTTCCCATCACCACTCCATAGCCACCGGTGGTATCCAACTCCAACCCCAGCTTCTTAACCAAATCCATGGAGATGAAGTTGTGGCTTGCCCCACTGTCGATCAAGACTACCACATCCTCCCCCTTAACCTCCCCTTGAGCTTCATCGTGCGAGGAGCAGTCAACCCCACCACGGAGTTTAACGACAGTTCCACCAAGTCTTCGGCCAAGGCATCCTCCCATGCTTCTGTGGTCTGCTCGCCTGTACAGTCCCCCTTTGGTTCTTCTCCATTGACCACCAAGACCTGTAATTCCTTGTTCGGACAGCGGTGGCCTATGAAATACTTGCCATCGCAACGGTAACATAACCCCTTTTCCCTCTTCGCCTGGAGCTCAGCGTCTGTCAGTCGGCGGAAAGGGGTAGGTGGCGCACTCCCTGTTTTCTTGGTGGCAGGTGTAGGTCTAGTTTGAAAATTGTTTCCACTTCGTGTCGCAAGAGAAGGAGAAGAGTTCTTAGGCCAAGACCCGTGTAGGCCCAAGGTCATTCTCGTGGGCCTTAGTTGATGGTTCCTATCCTCTACCATTTGGGCCAATTCCATTATTCGGCCCAACCCAACAGGCTTGAGCATCCTGATCTTAGCCCTAATTTCAGGCTTAAGCCCTTTTATGAAGCTACCCTCCAATACTTGCTCGGTTACCCCAGTTAGAGGCGCCGCCAATACTTCAAAGCTCCGGCGGTACTCCTTCACGGTAGTCTCCTGCCGCAGAGCCAGAAATTTCTCGTAGAGGCTCCCTTCCTGCGATGGCCGGAAACGCTCCAAAATCAGCCGTTTTAGGTCCGCCCAGTCTCGGATCGCTCGTCGGCCGTCTTCCCACTGGAACCAAGCCAGTGCCTCGCCTTTGAAGTTGACCACGACTATCTCTAGTTTCTCTGCTTCCACACTGCGATTGAGAGCAAAGTACCTCTCAGCTCGGAAGATCCAACCATCAGGCTCCTCCCCATCGAACACAAGCATTTCCACGCGCCTAGTCCGCCATTCACCCTGATTTCCCCCCTCGCGGATAGGAGTCTCCATCCGCCCACCGCCGCCGAGCGTCCCACCTCCCTTCTCCTCCCCACCTCCTGGTGCTGCTATTGGAATCGAAGGAAGCTCCATGGCCGCCGCCGACGTCCCTGGGGAAGAAACATCTCGCTGCCGCAAGCAATTCTTCTAGCTTTCCTATCATCATTTCTACGCTCCTTTCCAGCTTTGGGATTTTCTGCAAATCCTCGCGAAAGGTCTCCTGCAGTTCTCCTTTGAAGACTTCCAGATCGCGCTAGATCTCTTCCCGGACTCCCTCTGTTTTCTCGTCCCCCCTCTTTGCTGGTGCCATCCCAAGAACTTGCTCTGATACCACTTTGTTAAGACCTTGGATTAGAAATTTAGGAATTCACACAAGAAATGAGAAATGGTAAGGAAACCACGGATTGAATTTGATTCAGACTTCAATTAACGAAGGAATTACAGGAAAATATGGGGGTGTTCGAGCGACCCCTTGCACTCCCTAGAGCCTAAGCTCGTCTATGACAATTACAGTGAGTATATTCGATACCAATCCTCCCCTGCTCACCTTGTTTTTATTCACTCAATCTTCCTAACCGTTTTCTCTTCCCTTCACCTCTTCCAAGGCCCTTCTCGAGATCCGAGACATCACGCCCTTCACCCCGTGGTGAGCTCATCTCCCCTTTGTGCCCTTTCCATGTCAGCCCCTTTTTCTCCTCTAACCGTTTCCACCACATCAGCCTCCAGCTCATCCCCTCCTGCCACATCAACCCGAGTTCTTCTAGGCCTTCTTCTAGCATAGGTGAAACGTAATGGGGGACCAGGGAACCTATCAAAAACTCATACATATTACATTTCTTAATACTGAAAGGAAGTTCTATGAGGCTCAAACGTGGTCGGGATCCCATCTTAATCAAACAATATTGGTATTATCATGACAGTGGATACCTGAATATCTTTGTCTTAGATCTCTCAAACTATATATCAAACCTGCTACTCAAAACAAAAATAATCCGGCTGCTCATTTTTTAACACTTGTGTTCTTAGTTATCACAATTTTCAAATAGTAACTATATATTTACAAGATCTTGTTTCATCCCTGTTGGCTCTTAAAAATTTGAGAAAATGTGGAACCTATCTGTCTGACCAATTTGCCATATGAACACGAGGAGTTGAAAGTTGTTGTTTGTGGTGGTAGTATAAAGAAATAAGCATCATGACTAACTTTTTTTTTTTTTTTAATTTCTGATTATGCATTATTTTTCTATTTATACATTTATGCAGTGGGTTGTTACAAATCTTCGCCCAACTACTACTTCCAGTTCATCATCGTTAAGCTTCTCATGGGTGTTTGATCTCAAGGGAATTTCTGAAATGTATCAGTCCTACGAAGAGACAAATTTATGGTAATAACTTGAGCTTAATAATATTGAATTCTGTATATGGCTGTTAAATGTGGTAAAAGTACACATTCTAGTATCCTACACTTTTATTCTGTGAAAGCACTGTCATTCTCTCTATAAGGAAACATTACAAGTATATTTAATTAAATAAGGATTATACTTTATGTGGTGATACTGATAGTACCGTCATCCTCTATAAGGAGTCCACCTTGCAGTTACTTTTTGTTTATAAGATTTTCAAACAGAAGTAACCAGGGAATTACCTGGTTATCTATCTCCGCTTTCTCCAAATATGTAACGCCATGCCTAGAGCTAGCGAATAGTGAGAGTCAGTTGAGTGGTCCGGTTTGTGGTTTGCCTCCCACATCATCTCAAGTTCAATGTTTTAAGATTGCCTCCTAGGGATAACCAAGAGTTCTATGCTTCTCAAAGATGTGGGCGCTCAAGATTCCAACTTGAGCCCACAAAAAATAGGGGAAAAAAAAAAGAAGAAAGTTAGAGCTGGCTTGCTCATTTTGTTTTCACTGTCACAGGAAAGTTGTTGAAGACGTGCCTCGAGGTGTGCATGTGAATTTTTTGAAAGCCGAAAGAAGCTTGCACAGGTGGGCCCTCGAAGACCTTCAGAGGATTTATGCTGCTGAGGAGCTTGCTGCTGAAGAGGGAGGTGGTGTTGAAATGCATGTCCTTGAGGATGCTGGCCATTGGGTACGTTCCTTTCATATTCTTGAAATTATCTACTGAAGCTGGAGCCTATATATCATTCTCCATTTTGTTCCAACAATTTATATCATAAAGCTACTTTTTTGTGCTCTCTCTCTCTCCTAATTCTCATTCTAAGCTTTAATAGGTACATGCTGATAACCCAGATGGGCTCTTTAGGATTCTTTCATCCTCTTTCCAGGGAGTCAAAACCTGAGAGAGTTCTAATCATATCTCAAATTCAGTTCTGGAGGTAGTTGCTAAGTCTGTTCTCCCCTCAACAATGTTTTCCTTTGTAACTTAGTGGTTTTCTGTATATCCTCGTCTTTTTCCCGTTTTGTCCTATATAGTATGTGAGTCTGTAATATGTAACTAAAGTATACGAGATTTTTTTAACCAAAATTAATAGGATGTAGTTGGGACCAAAAAAAAAAAAAAATAAAGAGCTCTGGAATGGGATTGCATAAATCTACTAGCGTGAACGTTGTATCTAGAAGTATGTTACTAACTCGAAGCACTTGGAAAATCTGCATAATTAGACAGATTATTTTTCCGGATTTACTTCTTCAAATGAAATATTTTCTCATTCAATTGTCTCGATCTCTAATGGTCCGCTGCTGAGGATTCTTGTACAGTCTCTTCTCTGTCTTGACTATCAAAATTCAAAAACAACGATGATGCATTTAGCATACGTCTCTTTTCTCCTAATAAAGGTCAGTTGCATTACTTGGGGGAAAACAAAGAACATTTCGATTTCAGATGATGACATCAGTGGACATCTGCCTGAAAGGTTGAAAACGATTGGCCATGTCTTTAAAAAATATCCTACCAGTTTCTTTCAAGCCTCTTAAATATGGGCGTTAACACAAATTAAAAAAAATGGAATTCATTTGTAGCCACTTAAATATTTGGTGGACATGCATTTAGAAACTGTGTTTTTTCTCATGCTAGTAGAATTTTTCTCCTTTTGACAAGAAGGTGGGTATCTTAATTAAACGAAAAAATTAAAAATATCATGGTATAAAAATATTATTTACGCCACTGCACTAAAAAATAAATGGTTTTTATTTAATTAATAAAAGGAAAATAAAAGACTACAATAACATTTTATTTTTTAAGATGATAAATAATGAGCCTGTATAAAACCATAAAAAATCATGTACTTTTCTCTTTTAATTAATTTTTTATATGTATTAATAGACCAAAAGTAGGGTATCCATCAAGCTTCAACCTCATTTTCTAAATCTATAGTTACAACAAAACGAACCTTCAACACATCCTTGCAACTTATGCACATAAAGTGGCCAATAATATATAATTGAGAAAAATACTGCTTTGCTCAAAAGAAATGCAAATACAGAACAGAAGTTACACATGCAAAGGAACAAATTTTACCACCTTAAGCAATAATGACTACACTCGCTACAACCTTTATAAGTTAGGCAAAGCGTTATGGGATTGGGTTATGTAGGTTTCTGGGATGTTTATGTTAAGGGTTCGTTTCTAGTTATGAATTATAATTCTTGATTTTTTACAGTGTTTTTTTCTCATAAAAAATTTAAACTTTAAAAATCAGAATCATGAATTATAGTTCTGAATCTATAAACTAAACGTCTCATTCATGTGTAAAAAAATAAAAGGCAAAAATCCACACTATAGTGCCTATATTCTCTTCATAAACCGCCAAAAATCTGCTCATAATAATAATAATATTTTTATCAAGCCGGATACTACAAGAGAGCCAAAATTTTGAATACAAATTTCTACTAATCAGACCAAAAATCTACTTCTATGTAACTACGACAGCCGGAAGAGCCGCGGAAAACTGCGAACACAGTTTTCTAGCCGGTGATAGTGGCCGGAACTTATCGGAGGATTCAGTAAACTTCAACTTCTGATCAATTATGGAATTAGCTGACCACTTCATGAGCATGAAGTTGGTCTTTCGCCAAGGCCCCATGTGGATTTTCCTCTCCTTCATGGACGTCTTCGCTGTGTCGCACACAATTCGGACAATGGCGTATAGGTAGTCAGGTTTTCCTAGGTAATACTCCGGCAATTCGCGGACGATTTTCTGATACTCCTGGCATGGCTTCGCAATCTCGAATTGGTCTCGGAATTCAACTTCCACTATGTATGGGATTTTTTTCTTTCCACTTGATGTGCTACCCATCACTTCGATATATTCGTGGGAACCTGAAGTTACATTAACAATACAAGGTCTTTTAGTATAGTCGCACACCTTTTGTTTTAATAATGAATTATTAGTGACACATTGAGAACAATTAATGTATGACTATATATATTTGGTGCAATTAACGACAACCAATTTAAGTAATTAATATTTGGTGGCGCCGGTGAAAGGAAGAATAAGTTGGCGCAATACTAATCTGGGGAACTCGGCCAAGATAGAGCGATTAAGTAAATATTTAAAGAAAGCACAACGTGTAATGTGTTATGGAAGTCCTATTTTCATAATATTTTAGCATACTATTTGGGAGAATTTTAGCCTACACATCGTTTTTTGCTGGTAGATCAAATTTAGCTATAATTTGTAATACCATTATATTAAATCATAATCATATAAATTAAATAATCTATGACAATTTAACGAAACTTGATGATTGAAAACTATATCTAAATAATAGAAATTTTTTTTTTATACCCTATCAAATTAGAATTTTCCATTTGATCTTGGCGTGATCTAATTTTATAAACCATATGAAACCAACAGAATTTTATTAACTTGTATAACAGGCCACATTTTTAAGTATCTCTTAGTATGAAATAATTTAGCAATATACGATGTTACTACTGCTCTTGAAGACACATATATGGTTTGATTTGTCTGTGAATTTTTTGCGTTTGCTTCTCTATATTTTATCAAAAGTTTAGCAACCCAGAAACACTCACATCTAGGGCATTCTTAGTTAGGTATTCCTTACTTGTGAAGCTCTCACCTCGTAATTCAAATATGAAATAAGAAACACTAATACTTAAGCTTATCCATTTGTTAACTTTATGCAGCAATATTTAATTAACCTGAAATGGCATGCGTATTAGTTTATTTACCTCGCGGAAACTTTTTGGTGTCCCTCCATTTGGATGTACAAAGAGTGGCATTGATTCCTTGGTCGCGAAGCATATCGACGACAGTTCGTCGCAAGCAGTGGTTGCAGCCTTCGTTCTTTGTCTTTTGACAATAGCAAGACCCTGCCTCTCTCGCCATATCTGTAGTTCGGCTAATCTCTTTCCTCAACTTCGATCCTGTTGAGCTATATCGCTCTAAAACCTCCTGTTTCATGAATTGAGTACTCAAATTAAATAGAAAAGAACACACATCATAATATATTATATATATTATATATATATATATATATTTATGTAGTTTGTTCAGTGGTAGAAAATGAAAATGAACTATCATTTATACCAAGTGAATAATAGGGAAAAACAAAGAAAATTGATGCCTAAATTTCATCTTATATAGGCTAATTATGATGCCTAATTTCCATCACATGAAAGTTGGTCTTTTACATATCTCTAGCATAACCTAACAGGTTAAGCGGGGTATTCTAACGGTTTTTTCTTTCTTAAAGTTTTTGTTCTGTTGTGTACCTAAAAGTCAGCACTGCCTTTTCCTTTCGAAACAAAAAATTGTGTCCACTAGTTTAGTATCTATGTGCCAAACAACGAAACACACGGCATAAATATAACCTGTTATTTTAGCTGGCACTAGGCACGCCAAAGAGGAAAAACCATTACCTAATTAAATAAGCACGTCTAAATGATTGTTGACCATAAATTTGACACAAATATCTCTACACTTTTTTTTTTCTCTTTTTGGAAACACATTAAGACCTCGTTCACTTCGTTGATTCGAGTTTAGAATTCGAGTTGAGATGTGATTTTATATGAGAGCTTTTTACTGTAGCAAAAAAATTAGATGTGATTGTTTGTGAGAGCTTTTTACTATAAAAAAATTCGAATTCTAAACACGAATCAGCGAAGTGAACGGGGCCTAAGTCATTCTCCAAAAAGTATAATAAACAAAAAAGTTGTAGCCCTCAGATAAGAAAATTGATTATGATCCTAATTATATTCTTGAAAAACTCGAGTTAATTAGGACTAAAAAATATTCTAGAAATAAAATAATTCTCTGAAAATTTATAGTCTTTCAGAGTTCGGACACGCTACTGTTGTGTTTTCTCTGCCTTATATTAAGACGTAAAAACCAGAAACGAAACACCATTTTTCTTCTCTTTCAAAAAAGTAGAACTTTTATATTTATATACATATATATATATATATATGAAATTAAATAATTACTAGTAAAAGAGATTACCTGAAGAAGGGAATGTTGGGATTCCCAGTACAAGGTCCTCCTCTCTTCCGGGTCCTGCGAATCCTGATCATGATGATCACCATCATCGAATTGATCATATTCGAAGCAACGATCGGGATATTCCTCGGAATATTCATCGAAAAACACAGAAACTCTCTCTTCAAGGCTGTCCATGCATTCAATATTACTATCACTCATATCTGTCTCTTCTTCTTGCAGTTATAGCAACAGAGCTACAACATACAGTATATATACACACAGATAAACGAAATTGTTGGGAAAAGATGAGAGAGGAGAAGAAAGTAATGGATACAATATAAAGGTGTGAGAGACAATTATGTATATAGATATATAGGGTCTTATAACGTCAGTGATAAAGAAATTATCGTGAGTTGTAAAAAAAAATAAATAAAAGTAGTATTTAGGAGAAAGTTTTGGACAATTATGGAGAAATCGGGAATATGCTGGACGCACACTTGGTTAGGCACAGGGTGCTGAGTCAATTCTTTTTATTTTTTAGTGACTTGCTTAGGTATACATTGCAACCAAAAAAGTAGGCCCTCATTTATTTATTGCTTTGTTAGTTATTCTCTGATTTTTTTTTTTCTTCCCTTTTTTTTCTGTGGGTATGTATATACCAATTATTTTGTGGATCGTAATTATTTGCAATCTCTGATATAATTTTTCGTTGTTTTATAGTTTGAAAGAGCAATCTTTTAAGATACGTTGTGGTTCATAGATTAAAACTATGTTATTAGAATCATTTTCAATTTACGTGTATTTTTTATGAGAAAAAATACTATAACGAACCACGAACCATGATTCGAATAAGGGAATAAATCTAGGTACCAAACATCCCCTTAGACTATCATAAATACCAGCTTCTTTTTTTTTTTGGATGATATATACGTGCCATTCGTTATAATATATATGCAGTATGATACACGAAAATAGCCCATATTCCATTCAAGTCATTTTGGTCATTTAATGTTATTTGTAATTGGTTAAATACTACTTAGAATACTAAAATTAAACAGAAAATCTAAATCGTTAATATTACTAAGAATAAGATGTTTAATCTTGACAAGCCATTCATGATATATATTATTTAGCTTACAGATACAAGAGTATATTTGTTGAATGATTTTGATTCTTTCTGCGAAGTGAAATGAGTTATGTCATTTGAAAAATATATATATATATATATATATATATATAAATATATATATGTGTGTGTGTTTATAATTTAGTGAGTATACAGTTATATAAAATTAGTTAGTTCGTCATTTCCTTAAAATTGTATGAAGGACTCTGGTTTAAAAAAATATATAATATATGAAGGAGATTTTTGTTGGGCATTGGATGGCGCGTATGAAATTAAGGCGTTTTATTTGCAAGGAACATATATATGTGTGGTATACATTTGCACTAAAACATCTTAAAAGTAAGGTATTTTTTTTTTTTTTTAAATGAACGTGGTAGATTTTATTCAAAAACGGATAAATAATCAATAAATTGATACAGATATTCTATGGCAAAAATATAGAAATAAGTAGGAAATAACTAAACACTACAACAAAAAGGGTTATTAGCGACGACATTTATTGTTACTAAAATTACAATATTAACGACGACATGTTGTCGCTAAAAAGAAAACAAAATTTTTGAATGACTTGTCGTCGCATTAAGCATTTACGACGACATGTCATTACAAAAAATTTCACTATTTGCGACGACATGTCGTTGCTACAATTTCACAAGTTATTAGCGACGACATGTCGTTGCTAATATCCGTTGGTGCTAAAACCAATCTAGCGCCACTTTGTTAATTATTTATAACGACATGTCGTCACAAATATTGATTGTGACAGCTGGCGGTGACGTGGCCAAAAAGAGGTGGGAAATTTGGCGGTTTTCCGCGAATAGGTTATAGATATTTCTTTATTTTTTGCGACGACATATTGAAAAATCGTCGCAAAAAATGGTTCCAGAAAATTCTTTTTAGAACGACTGTTTTTGCGACGACATGTGTCATCACAAAAAAGGGTTCTGAAAAATTCTATCAAGGACGACTGTTTTTGCGACGACTTTTTTAATAGTGGCATCGCAAATAATGGGGGATTTAATTTTCCCTAAAAAAAAAGGCAAAAACTTTGGTGATTTCCTTAAAATTATTTGCGACGACATTGTTAAATTGTCGTTGCAAAAAATGAGCATTGGTATATTCCTCAAGAATATTCTCAGAAATATTAATGAGGTGAAGAAGAACGACGTCGTTTTAACATTAATTGTGACGACTATTTAATATTTTTTGCGACGACATAATGTCGTCGCAAAAAACCACCTGTATAAACGCGATCGTAGACCTCCTTCCGCTATTTTTTCTGGTGAGCCTCTCGTGTTTTCTCTCATTCTCTAAAAACTGTCCAAAAACCCTAAAAATAGCTTAAAAATATCGTTCTCTCCTTAAATCTTTCATTTGTGGAGAAAAAAAGTCCAAAAATGCAGAGTTTTCATCTCCCCCTCGCCGCTCACTTTTCCGGTTGTACTTGCCGTTTTCCGGCCGCCGGCACTCTCCCTTCCCTACTGCCTTCCCGTTTTCCAACCCCCGGTATTTATGGGTTTAGATTTTGTGAGTTAATATTTTATTATTTTGTAAATTGATTTTGGTATTTGTTGTGGTTTGTGGTTTTATTTTGGGTTTTTAATTTAGTTTGTAGTTTTAGATTTAGAATTGTGAATTGTAAATTAGAACTAGAATTGAAATATGTGATAATTAAATTGAAATTTGTATGAAATTTAGTGATGATTAAAAAAATTAGGTTAAAATTTTAATTACTTTTACATTACTAATAAAATAATTTAATAAACTAATGTTAATTTTCATAAAATTTGATAAAACTTTATAAATTCTTCGTAGTGGAGATGCCTATGGATAATAGTTGGATATATTTAAGGAACCGGTTGTTTGATGAGTACTGGGATGGTTTGTGTGCTTTTATTGAGGTTGGAAAGAATTATGAAAATTCAACCGGGGGTATTAGTTGTCTGTGTATCAAGTGTAGAAATCATGAGATGCTGCTACCAGAAGCAGTGAAAGCCCACATACATCGATGGGGTTTTGATACAAGTTACAGCACATGGATTCACCATGGTGAAGTACATGTTGCTGCTATAGTTGTCAGTGAACCTGTTGACGAGATGTTTGCAATGCTAAATGATGTGGCTGGAATTAGTGATGATCATGAGACAATGGGTGAGACAGAAATAGTTATAGAAGATACTCATTACGATGAATTTAGAGATCTCTTATCCTAAAAGTGTTGTACAAGTGGTCTAATGAGTGTATGGATGAAATATTGAAGCTACTGAGAGATGCACTCCCTGAAGAGTTACCTACATCGCATTTTGAGGTGAAGAAGCTATTAAGTAAACTAGGTCTGAGCTACGAGGCAATTCATGTGTGTAAGTATGACTACGCTTTGTTTTGGAAGCAGAATGCTACTTTGCAATCTTATCCAGTATGTAGTACAAGTCGTTGGAAGAGCAAAAAGGGAAAAAACGTTTCGTGGAAAGTACTCTGATATTTTCCTTTGAAGGATCGGTTGAATCGTCTATATGCTTCCCGTCACACTGCTAAGGAAATGACGTGGCACGTGTGGGGGCGTTCGAGGAATGAAGACTTTGTGAGCCTTTCCACGATGCCTGGAAGGACGTGGACATCCAACATAAAAAAGAGATTCAGCAGCACCTGCTAGTATAAATTATTCAATTTTATTGTTTTTTAATTTAATCTAAATTTTAATATAATAAAATCATTTAACATGTTTATATTGTATTACATGAATGGTTCAACCTCGATTATGACCGCGACGATGGTATACTTAGGTTTGTGGTCGATAGGGAGGCTGTAAAATGTTATAAGGATTAGAAAAGTAACCTCCATGACTATTTTTAAGATATTGGTGGTTCACAAAATGAGAGTGCAGTTAAGGCCCACCCTCCCAAAAACCTCAGGAATCTAAATCACTGGGGTCATTACTGCGATAGATTCAGGTCCGACAAGTTTCAGGTAATTGAATCTCTTTTATATGTTGTTTTTATAAAATATATAATAAAGGTTAATTTTACTAACGCTGAATGTAATCATAAATAGAAAAAGTCAGGGATCAATAAACTTAATCGTAGCAACCAAAAGTGGTCGAGTTTTCATAGTCGGCTGTCGTACTCCCAACATCGCGAGAAAAAAGTAAGTATTTGTTAATAATTTATTCAATATAAATGTTAATTTGGTAATCGATTACACTATATTCATATACATTTAAACTACTATACAGTCTACCACAGGGACTCAGCAGCCGATGTCCGTCATTGATAACTGAGGGGACATGCATCGTCGTGAGGATACTTGAGTTAATCCCCAAGCTGAGCAGACTTTTGTAAGTACACTCGTAATGTTTAATTATATTTTTTTATTTAAATCGCATTATGTATTTAATTATTTTCCTCTTAATATTTGTAGCATCAGATGGAGGGAGAAAGAGAAACGCAAATCCAGACCAGTCTGCTACTTCTGGATCATCCGCAGCAAGAACAGTTAACGAGGAGGATATTATGGAGCAGTTTCTGGGCACCCGCAGAGGACACAAGATTGAAGTGGGTCGCACACTCCCACAAAAAGTTTATCGAGGGGATGCGTCGTCATCTGGCTCAGGCTTGGTAAGATCTTCTACGACACATTCTGACCCACACGTAGAAAAATACTTGCAACAGAGTTACCAGCAAAACCTCCAGCTATACAAGAGCGTCAAAATGATGTAGGATTTCATCACTCAAATGCACCCTAACATGACTTTCCTAGCGGTTACTCCTCATGTGCCGTATGTCCGTCCATGTCATCCGCCTCTAAATCCTTCTAATGATAACGACGACGATTCTAGTAATACTGCTAATTTAGGAGATTAGATTTTTATTAATGTAACAATTTATATTTCCGCACATTTCTACTATAATTACATTTTTATTTTATTTTATTAATTACTTTTTACAATAATAATTTTTATTTACATTTTTTATTATTTATTTCCTTTTATTTAATTCTTTTTTATTATTATAATATCATGAATTATATTTAATATTTGGTTTAAATATATAGTAATATACAACATTAATTAGTAAAATAATAAAAAAATAAATAAAAAATTAAAATATTATTTGCGACGATAAATGTGGTCGTAAAAAATATAAATTACGAAGCTAAATCTGCATCTTTTGCGACGACTTAATTCAAAAAATGTGGTTGTAAAAACTCAATGTCATGTCATCTTAACGATGTAACCGACAAAATAATTACAACGACTCATTTGTTACGATTGTCGTAACAAATATAACAGTCGTGGCAAAAATTATTTTTACGATGAATCAATTACGGCGACAGGTTTACGACGACAAGTGGTTGCTAAAAATTTATTTGCGATGACTTTCTATTTTTGACAACGACTTTTTATCGTCGCTAATAGCCTTTTTTCTTGTAGTGAGAGCGTATTATTCTGCACGGCTAGTTTGATTTTTTAGATGGAACTGGATGCTCATTAATTTAATAACGGTAAAAAATGTATACAGGAATTGATCTTATATAGAATGAGATGTTAATTCCGAGAGAGAGATGTTGATCATAGTTAATAAGGTAAATATAGTAGTTACAAGGTTACAAAATGGAAATTGGAAACTGAAATTAATCAAATTTAGTTTGTTTGCTTACACTATCCATTCCCAGTATTTTTTAAGAATTCTGCTATACAGCCCCCTAAAAGCAGCTTCGAACTATACAAAGTAGGGCTGACAATTCGGTTAGCGAGATGATGACACGATTCGAAATCCGCTACTCGAAACCCGCATGAAGTTAGCGGGTTTGAGTTTACTATAAATGAATTTGGGTCATAATCGGGTTGACACGATTAATAAATGGGTTGGGTTATGGTTGACCTCCTAACACGAAGTGACATGAATTAGCACGATTAACTATATGTGTCATCTGCAATCTAATGATATGTGATATAACATAAAAGTTTATATGACATATTAAATACAAATAATGTGAATTTTAGTATTTGTAGGTAAAATTCATTTATTTTTCTTAAAGGAAAAAAAATTAACTAATAAACATGTTAAATTTATCTTGATCGTGTTAAATAAGTCATTGGTATAGTAGTTATTTATTCAATATATTAATTTAAACGGGTTATACAGGTTGACACGATTAATATGATTAATAAATAGATCGTGTTTGGGTTGACATTTTTAACACGTGTAATAAACAGGTCGTGTTTGAATTAATATTTTTTAACACAATTAATAAACGGATTGACACGAACACGATCTACTAATACGAATTATCACCCTTAATACAAAGCACATTAGGCCCCACCTGCTATACACACACAAAAAAATTGGGTTTGAGGCATGTGGAGTTAATCCGATGCATAGCCGAATACCTTTTTTCTGAATTTTTAGTCGATATTTGATACATTTATGTTTTTTTTTTCTTTTTTTAAGTTTAGATTTGGATATCCATAACATCTTACCGGTCGTTCCCATATAAATAGCTTCAGAGGATCTCAAAAAATAGTTTTCAGTTTTTACTTTTTTTTTTTTTTTTTGCTTTATATCCCCTTCATATATTTCATTGAACCTCCAAGAATTTGACACAAAGCATCCGTACATCAAAGTAACTAAAACCTGTAAGCAATACATTTTTTTTGAACCTATAAATCTCCATTCTGTTAAAAATTTCATAGATTTCCTTCGGAACAATTTGCATAGTTGTCCCCATGCTAGAAAGTCTACAGATGCTGGCTCTGTCTTTTTTTATTCTGAGAAAAATCGCGATATCGATTTTCTCGTTCGCAAAGCTCATCATAAGGAGTAAGGATTTGACTGGCAGTCTGGCACCACTTTTTAATTCTATCCACTTGCTTTTTAATTTATGCACACCTATAACGTGTAGTTTTATCCAGCCATATCATATCATAATATAGATGAATTACATATACTTGCTATATATTTTTGTCCTTAACTTGCAAGTTGCTAATTAAGATCTCGAGGGTCCCCGCAATCCAAAATTGTGGATAACATTACTCTATAATTATAATATCATCTTTCCAGGATATATTATAAAGTATTTAAGTATGTCTTTTTTCTTTTTTTTCCTAATGCAAATGCAAATACAATTAATACGAATATATATAATCTTTTTATGTTTTATATCTCGAGTTAATGGCATAAAAGTCCCTAAATTCTTAAGTTTATGAAAGGCCGATTTGACTCTCATTCTAATTTTATGAGCAAGAATATATCTTCCTCAGAAGCAATACTAGTAGTCCAATTGGTAACTTCTATTAAATTTCGATGAAGTTGTTGATGCGTATGAGTCTGACAAACCACAGGAAAATATGTAAAACCAACTCTTTAAAGGATATTTAGAAAAAAAAAATAATATATATATATATGGAGGCCAAGGTAAATTATCTTTTTTTAAGCTGAAACGGTTTTTGAAAATTACTACGTACGAGTATATTCAGCAATAATCACCTTAAGTCTTGTCAAATCAAAGGAAAAATAGGAATTTTACTTTATGATAAAATGAAGAAATTTTTGGTTGGGGCGGCAGTCCTTGTAGTTGCCACTCTTTTTTGTTTCCCAAACAGAGACACACGGTACGCCTTTCTTCATAAGATAAGATATATAACTAGCATACTTATCCAAGTGATTACACATTTTTCATTAGCCAATTAAAAAGTCATTAGATTCTACTTGAAAGAAAAGCTGTTTTTTTAAACAAAAGAAATTAGAACGCTTATAATATCATTATCAACACTAGTGAGCTGTGATCCATCTTCCGAGATAAAAAGCATGATCAGTAATTCACCATAATTGGATGGAAAAAAGGAGGAGGAACACAAATGCAATAATCAGCTTCTCAGATCATGGACCCAACATCAAAAAAAGCAAAAGTTGGGGAGGACCTGGGTTGGCTGGTCTTTATCTGAATTTAATTTGTGCTTTTTTTGAGGATCACTTAGAGATTGTTTGGTTGAGAATTCGTTCCCTGATTCGAATTATGATTCGTGGTTCGCTATAATATTTTCTCTTATAAAAAATATACGTAAATTAAAAACGATTCTAATCACATAGTTCTAATCTATGAACTAAACATCTCCTTAAATAACTTTTACATATGTGTGTGTGTATATATATATATATATATGAATTATATACCGACAGTTAAGTCACATATCACTGTTTATTGCATCTAAATCGCTCGTAAGTAAAAAAAAAAAAATTGAACAGCAAACTTCGAACTTGGGAATAAACAGCTATTAATTATATAATGCTTCGGGAACTATCAGTGTTGATGCTATCCCATCTGATGTTTGTAAGGATGTTTTAGAGTTGTTTCCCTCGTCTGGTTAGGGCAATCCCGTTTGCTCTTTGAGTGGATGACTTTATTACGCAAAAATGGGAAAAACAAACTTCTTTTTAAACATCTTAAACTTGGAGGCTGTTTCTTGCACTCTCACGTAAAGATGCTGATAGTATATATGAATATATGACATTGTTTGAAGCTTAATCTAGGCATATGGTATTAGCCTACCTATTGAAGCGGTGAAGATTTATATTGCATAGTGATTTTGTTGAAATATTTTTATGTGGACTTCCATAATCATAATAATTTATTCTGTAATTAATTAAAGCATCTTATGGACAACTGTGTTAATGTGAATTAACACATGCATGTATGTTAAATATTTATCCATAATGGGATGGACACTTGTTTTATTAACTCGCTTGAGGCATTTGAACTCCCTTTATCTCATAATATTTGGTCAACTCATTAGACCAAATATCCTCTCTGATGAATATTGGTTAAAAGCCCTTAGTGCCTAATTGGTTTTGGTTAAGTGAGGCCGCACCCTTTCTTTTGTTTTGTGGGTGTGCTCGAGTGGGTGCCTTAGAGGGCTGTGGCCGACCAAAACAAGAGAGGGAGAGACAGGGAGGAGTTCATGCTCCTCTTGCTATTTTTCCCCATGTTTGCAGGTTCTCCACCTACTCCGACCGGCCATCGACGTTCTCTGGTGACCTTGTCTCCATTGCCCACCGGAGGAAGAGGTATGCCTAAATCCCAAATAAGAGTTTTTTTTTATGGCATTTTTGGATTTTAAGCTATATTAGTGTTTTGGATCTTGTTTAGATCATGTTTAGATCATTTTAAATCTAGTAATTGGTATCAGAGCCAACTTATTTAGGTTTAGAGCTATGTATTTTCAGATTTTTTCATTTTCGGTGGAAGAAAAATCCAAAATTTGAATCCGTATTTGGCTTAAAGAAACGTTGTTTTGAGGTTACCCACTTCAAGTATGGCTTATACGTGATGATTTGCTTGAGTTTCGTGGGTCGATTTGCCTGGAATCACTGCATTTTCAAGCTTTAAAACGGCCAGTTAGGGGTTTTTTAGGGATCTAATTTTAGGCCTTGTCGAGAAAAATTAATCCTAGAATATGAAAGAGCACGAAATTTCGAGCAAACCCCCTTTAGAATTATAAAAAACGGAGTTATAGATCGGAAGTTATGGCCATTTGAATTTTCGGGTTGGAACAGGGTTTAAAACGGGTCTTTTGACCCGTCTCAAGGTTGAAGACGACAAGAGAAAAAAAAACACGTCAGCGCGCGCATCTGGTAGTCGCGCGTGTCAGTGCCCGCATGGCGCGCGTGGGGCCCATTTTTAGGCTAAATTCTTCTCTATTTTGGGATTTTAACTCCGTTTTGAGTGCCATTTTCACCGTTGTGCTCCGTTTTTCATTTTCTACCCAATTAAATGATTCATTTTGGGTTTTGGCCACCATAAAATCATGTTTTAATATTTTTATATTATTGATTATATATTTTTATGGGTGGCTAATTCTCACAATTTTCAAACAAATTTTTCTTGGGCATTTCGTATACAATTTGTTTGATGATTAATGCCATAAAATTTATATTATGTTGTTGTTATTATTATATGGCATATGTAATTGTGAGAATTCGACGATAGTGAATGTTTATGTACTCGCCTGTCATGAGTCTAAACATGTCAAATTGTCTGAGTAGGTTACGGAGCTCTCCCTTAAAATTTAACATTTTCTTTTGAAAAAGGGTATTGGGATACACACACTCCTTACATGGATGCACATGAGCTACAAAAAAATATTTTTATTTAAATATTTATTTATTGTAATAATTTTCATATATTTTCTGGGTAGTTTTAAATCTCACTATTTTGAGACTTAAAAATTTTAGGACATGTTTGTTACTCCATATTATATGGTCATATTTTATTAGTTCTCCCACATAATTTGATATTTTGGTAAATAAAATTTAGACATATAATATGGATGTTTGTTCAAATTTTAAAATGCTCATTTTGTGTTTAATGTTTTAATGCCTAATTATTTGTATAGGCATACATGGTCTCTTTTGTGTTAAAGTGAGAATGAAAATTTTAATTAAAAGATCATGTGCTATTATAAAGCTTAAGCTATAAGTTTATCCATAATTTATTTATTATTGTTATCATTATTATTTGATATCTTGTTTTATGTGAGTATCATGTGTTTTGATTATGCTATCCAAGTGGGAGAAAAATTAGAAACATTTTTTATGGATTAGCATAATCACTAACTCACATACTATTATCAAATAATAAATTATGGGATTATATGGACAAACTTAATTTGTTAATTATGTTCTGAAAGTCCATACAGGTAATGGAATTATCATATCGATAGTTTTATTACTTGGTAGGACAGTTGAGTCTTGTTAGAGCTTAAGCTTGTTGTCTTTATCCATGTATTTTGGTTACATATTATTATTTGACATTTTGTATTATATGGGTATCATGTTTTAGATTATGTAGTCCAAGTGAGAGAATATTGTGAATGATTATGAGTGGACTTGCATAATCACTAAACTCATATTATGGTCAAATAATATATTGGAGTGTTAAGGATATAGGTATGTATTTACCATATTGATAGGATCCATACAGGCAATTAAATTATCCTATCGATAATTAATTGTTTGGTAGGATGCTTAGACCGGTGAAGGAAGTTTGTTGGATGTTATGAACCGCATAATTTTTACTACTCTATCAGTGGTGGATTGATGCATTTGGTTGTGGTGTTTGATGAATTGTCCTTACCTGCGAAAGAGTTCTATTCTTGCTCAACGGACTCTAGCACACAATGATCATATTGGCTTGGATCATTGGGAAGGCTAAGTAAAGGGCAAATTGCATGATCCTGTTTTACATGTCTATTGTTGGTTGCCCCTATTGTTTTCTTTAGCCTTGAGCAATCCTTGTATCTCCGCTATTTTGACGCTAAATGGGACAAGTTATCATTAATGGTGTGGATCTCTCTTTATGAATTCATGGTGTTAGAACTGACATAGCCTTGAGAGTGGATGTGTTTCCTAGCTCCACTAATGTGTTGAGAAACTCTATGATGAGTGGGAGTGTATGGATAACACCGAGGCAATAGTATCTCAATTTTAGGATGAGACAGTCACTAAAATTAGCTTTATGGAGAACGTTGTTGATAAATGCATATGTGTAAGGTCAGTGGGAGCAGTTGCATGTTTATGTTTTTATGTCGGTGACAACTTGCTCGCACCTAATGATTATGACCTACTGGTTAAGACGAATAGCATATAGCCTAGTCACTTTGGTTTGAGAATCTTGAAAAAGCCTCTTATGTTCTAGGCATGTAGATTCTCCATAACAATGATAAGTGCAGTTTTTGGTCGTCTCAGAGAACCTATATTGTTCTTGTTTCGAACAGGTTCAATATGCATTCTTATTCTCCTAGTAAGCATTGTTAGTTAAAGTGACAAGCTCTCAAAGGTGTAATGTCCTTATGGTGAAGTAAGAGATATCAGATAAAGTTGTCCCTTATGCTTAAATAATAAAAGAAGGAGCTACTTTGTTGAAAAGTGTCAAATAGACACTCATAGCGTCCTTGACTGTGATGCAGAGTATGTGGCGTATCGTGAGGCTATTTATGTGATGTAATTGTGGAACCTTGTTTCAGCATTAGGAGTAGTTCACTCTATTTCTGGACCGGCTAAAACTGTGTTGTAAAAGTTCCATAATAGTATATTTCTCTTAGAACACCATGAGCATTGTCCGCTCAAGCATAATGGTAGTGTGTACTATTTTATAAAAAGAAATTGTAAAAGGCCTCATCGTTATTGAAAACACGCCTATAAACAACATGTTGGCAGTTCCACTAAAGGCTTACCTATTAGGTGTTTTAAGAACACGCATCCCACTTGGGACTGTAAGGAGCCTATAGTTGTATTGAGTTAGTGGGAGTTTACTGCCATTAGTCCGTGACATGTTGTTATTGATAAGGATTGCTTATGCCTCAAATAATACATGCATATTCATGGATCTGTCATTTTATGTGTGATGTTGTGTTGACACACTTTTTAGTTGGCAAAGTGACAAGTTGAAAAGAAACATCTGGTTATTAGTCTCTATCATTGTTTTTGATCCATATATTAAAGTTGTCGTCATGCTTCGATAATCTCTAGCGCCTGATTATGTATAATGATTGTATCCCATCGATACGTTATTATGCATGATTATTTTGGGCTTGTGTTTATTATGTGAGATTCTTAGTTGATGCTTATGTTGTGATGAGTGAATGTTTGTTGTATGATTATGTCGTCCAAGTGGGAGATTGTTGGAATATTTTTATGTGAACTTCCATAATCATAATAATTCACTTTGTAATTAATTAAAGCATCTTATGGACAACTGTGTTAATGTGAATTAACACATGCATGTATGTTAAATATCGATCCATAATGGGATGGACACTTATTTTATTAACTTGCTTGAGGCATTTGAACTCCCTCTATCTCATAATATTTGGTCAACACATTAGACTAAATACTCTCTCTGATGAATATTAGTTAAAAGCCCTTAGTGCCTGATTGGTTTTGGTTAAGTAAGGCAACACCCTTTCTTTTATTTTGTGGGTGTGCTCGTGGGGGTGCCTTAGGGGGTTGTGGCCGACCAAAACAAGAGAAGGAGAGACAGGGAGGAGTTCATGCTCCTCTTGCTATTCTTCCCCATGTTTGTAGGTTCTCTCCCTACTCTGACTAGCCATCGAGGTTCTCTAGTGACCTTGTTTCCGCTGCCCACCAGAGAAGAGGTATGCCTAAATCCCAAATAAGAGTTGTTTATGGCATTTTCAAATTTTAAGCTAAATTAGTGTTTTTGATCTTGTTTAGATCATTTTAAATCTAGCATATTCATCACTTGTTAGTCATTCATATTCTCACAAAGCAATCAAGTGACAACTCCGACGCTTGTTGAGCGACGACCATAACTACTATGTTTGGAAGTGATTATAAGGGCCTCCACTTTTGAGATAACTATTTAGAGATCAAGTGCGTCACTTCAATGAGTATTGAGTCGGTAGTTTAAAATAGTCTCAAACGCTTTTTATGTGACTCAAACGTTGAGACCTCTTATCTACTAAATTTTTAAAGAGTAAGTCCAATCTTACTACGACCTTTATGGTTAGATAGATGGTTGGCTCTTCTTGAAAGAGCACCCCACGCTAAATACACTAATGGTCATGGTACCATAAGCTTTTCGTGCAATTAAAGTAATAATTTTTTCTTCTTATATTTTCTAAGTGTTAATTTATGGCATATTCATAAAGTAAGTAATGAAGGCGCTCATGGTTTCTACCGTAAAAAGGAGCGTTCACGGTGACTCTGCCTCTTGGGGCTAGGGCATTCTGATCCCATTGTTGGCCCAATGGGCCACACTGGGCGGGCTTAAAACATAAAAGGCCATTCCAAAACCAAGTAGTGTCATACAACAATGCAGCAAGTAAACTGCAGTCCTGCACACCTTTTAGTTTCTTTATGATATATCCCAAACTTTTAATTTGATAAGTAAACGTAAAACTATAGCTTCATAAAAAAAGAATAAACCAATAGTAACCACTGATTTGTATCAAATAAATATTAAAAATAGAAAAAATTAACCAGTTAAAAATAAATTATAAATGAGTTGGTATGGTAGTAAAAATGTTTTTTTTTCTTTTTTTCCTTCTAAGATGCACCCAGGATTAAAATAAACCGTCAAAAATAATTAAAACAAAACTAGACATATAACATATCGTACCGTTCATGTTGAAATAAAACAAAAAATAAAAAGAATATTTTACAAATAAAAAAAATATCATTGTAATAATTATTATGTAATTGTGTAATTCTTTAAAATATTCTAAAATAATTGATGTTTTTCAATGCTAAATTCCTAATCTTATAAATATGCATATTGTGTTATCTTTATAAGGTTAAATTTTATGAATTCTTTATAAATTATGTCACTTATGTTAATATGTCTTTTAAACTTTAAAATGTACCTATTGAGTTCCCTCATACATAACATTTTTATAAATTTACCTCAAATTTTAAAACTTCCTTGGACAGAATTTCAGAGTTGTTATTTGTTTTAAGTTTAGGTGCAAGATTTAGAGATTAATAAATGCTTTTAACTTCGAATGAGAGGAAAAAAAAAAGTGGAGAACAAACCCAAATTCAATTGAGTTAGGTAAGAATTTGAAGCAATTGATTAATAAATTCGACCGCCTCGAGTTTATCGAATGTATTAATATATCTAAAATATATGACGTTTTAGAGTAAACGAGTGTGAGATCCGCGCGTTGCTGCGGAATGCAGTATAACGCTATGATAGTTATAATGAAAATACATTAATACATATACATGTATTATACAGTATTGTATTATATGATAAATATAAAATTTGTATAAACATATTTATACAGACATATATAGTATTATTATTTATAATATTTATATATATACAGAATGTACAAAATAAAAAACAACGCTGTTGTGGTCCCTGAGCAGTTCATTTCTTTTAGCTGCAAGTATAAAAAAGGGAAAAATAGTTGTAAATATAAGTGTTAATAGAAATAAAGGCAGTTAAAATATAAAGTATGAAATAAATATTATAAAAATATTTATAATACCTTGTTCTTAGGTGTTTTGTAGATTGTCTTGTTGTTCTTGATTCAGGACTGAAAAAATGGAACAATTTGTAGATATGTTTTTAAATAAATTGATAATATTTGTTGTGTTGAATGTGGTTTACCTTGTGCCAGGTTTTTTTGGTGTTGGAGTGTGTGGATCAAGTCTGGTCGGTGTTGATAGCTGTGATGATGGTACTGCCTGTAGGCTGAAAAATGAAAAGATTTTTAAAAATGTGATTAATATAATATAAATGTTATTTATGTATAGGTGATAAAAAATTTTAAAAAGCATTATTTACCTTTATGGTTATTCTATTCCTGTAGTTAATAGTTTTGGTGGCGATGGTGGAACATGAATGTCTTCAAATATTTTAGAAATTAAAGTACTCATCTGGGTGCCTCGTTGTTGAAAGAAGCCTTGGAAGATTTTTGATTGTCCTCGGATCTGATCGATAGCTGGTGGTATTATAAATGGATCAGTAAAGCCTTCGTCAATTGTTAGTGCAGAACATGGTTTTTTTATTAATGCCTGAACAGTTCTGCCAAAAGTGATAACTTTCATGTCTCCAGTATGATCTTCAATTTGGATTGATAATCTGTACCTATAACATACACACACACACACACACACATATATATATTTAATGTTATTAAGTTTTTGCTAAAGTAAATAAAGATATATAATAAATAAAAATGATATGGTAATAAATTTAATTACCATGGAGATGGTGTTGACTTTATATGGCCATGATTGTCGCACCACCAACCTATTCTTGCCTATTTTAATTGTCGATAACATTTGGGGCAAGAATTGTAGAACCATCATTGAGATGTTGAAAAGTTTACTATGGTCGCTCTTACAGTGAATTTTCCACCATGCATAAAATATATTATATTGTGGTTTTAAATTGTTTACTAAATGTAGTAAAAAAATAATAAGAAAGTTAACAGTACTAACCAGATTATTCTGTGCATCCAATTTTTTGAGTTCGTTTATTGTTCTTCTGTTTGCTTATATTTGTTCTTCAATTGTTTGGATGGGTGTTTTTGGTGGTGGTAGGAATTCAATTTGTTGATTTTGGTGGGAAAATCTGTATGTATGAAAATACGAATAGGTTAAGGAAGATATAAATAAAATTTATGAATATCTAATATGATAAATTTATTAGAATATATTTTTTATATATGTGTGTTTACCTTGTCTTTAATGTTGTTGTTTCTGGGATGTCTAGATCAATATAGAAGATTGTTGCTGATGTACTCGAAACATATGAGTTACCTTGAAATATAATAGAGTAAATAATAAATGTATGCAATATTTTTTTATATATGTGTATAAAAATGTTATAATAAAGTAATGTTAAAAATACCTAGATACTGCTTTGTTAACATTGCTGAGAAAACTACCACAACTGGTGCCTTCATTGTTCTAACCACATTTTCATCAAATTGATCCGCTTTATGTCCCCAAAGGCTTACCGATAGTTGTTCATTTCTGTAGAAAAAATGTAGTTTATAAAAATAAATAATAAAATTGAATGATAAAAGTGAAAAAATACTATATTCATGTTAAATGGTTGTAATGAATAGTAAATGTGAGGGAAAAAAGTTTAAAATTATTGTACCTGATGTTTTGTATCGTTATGGATCGCCGTGTTGTTGGTCTAGTGGTGACATGTGTATGTTCGAGTGCCTGGACACTTGTTACTACTCCAATAACATCTAATATTATATATGAACAGGGAAATTTTGTAAATAAATATTAAAGAAATATTTATAATAATAATAAAATAAGTTAAGTAAATATATTACCTGTTAATATCTCAGTATTATTTATTCTTTGATATAGCTGGTCGAATTCTATGAAGTAGAATTTGTGAAATGGGATGTGTGGTGCGTCTTCCATAATTAGAGTAAAGGATGTTGCTCGTGCAAATTGGATCATAGCACTGTGTGGAACAACTTTGTATACTGATTTGTTTTCAGTAACATAGAAGTTACTAATAGTGTATATATTGCCTTGTTCAATTTTTTGGGAAATATAGTCAAAATCTCGTGCTCGAATTGTTCTATGTATTGCTTCATACTGTAAATAAATAATAAGAATAGAAATTTATTCAATATTAACAAATGTTATATAAAATAAAATGTAATATAATATTTTAAAATTTTAATACCTCTTCATCAACCAGGATACAGTCAAGGCTTATCAGTCGTCCTGTGACAAAATCGTTGTTTGTCCATATTCTGCATACTCGTGCCTGTATTGTTTCATACACTTTATTTGGTTTCAGTGCACGAATAGGTGTTATCATTTTTTATTAATCCTGAAAAAAGCAAATAAGATGTTGTTATAATGATAAATATTTTTATTGAGTTTATTGTTAAAAATGTTGTACTAAAAAAATTTTAATGTTATGAAGAATATAAGATGGTATATAATTTGTATGTATTTATTTATATGATGTTATGTAGGATTTCTTTGTAGACAATATTTTTTATATGATTAGGATAATTGTTGTTTGAATCATTGAGTAATATATATAATCCTTTTGGATTAGTTACTCTAGATAAAGCAACATATAATTGACCATGGCTAAATATTTGATTTTCTAAAAATAGTCCAACTTTATTCAAAGATTGTCCCTGACTTTTATTTATTGTCATAGCGTAACATATTTTTATAGGGAATTGTCGTCTTTTTAAAGTAAATGGCCATTTTGATTCATGTACAGTCATTTCTATTCTTGGAATATAAACTTTTTCAAAAATATTATTTGAAGTTATGATCTGTCCTTCGATTATTTTATTTGTTAATTGTGTTACGATAAGTCTTGTTCCATTGCATAGTCCAGCAGATTGATTTAGATTTCTTAGAAGCATTATTGGAGTTCCGAGTTTAAGATTTAGTTCATGTGGTGGTAAACCGTTGAAATTTAAATTGTGTAAAAATTCTTGAGGATATAAGAGATTTAGTTCTTCTATATTTTCTGATGAAGGCAGTATTGTATCATAACTATAATAAGTTTTTACCTCATTAGGTACTAAGGATAATATATAATTATTTATATCGTCAGCAGTTTTATTTTTCGGTGTTACAATTGCGCGTTATTTTAGGTACTCAATGTTATTAAAATTGTTGTTGAAATCATCGTATATCAATGTTGTCATTTTGTCAATTGGATCTAGGTCAAAATCAACAAAGTATTTTTCTGGTATTTTTATCCATGTAATATCTTCATTTTCTAAATCTTTTATTCCTTCCATAGTACCATTTCCTATGTCCAATGTCCATTTGGAAAAATTTTCAATCTCTTTTTTTTCTTTTGATGTTGTATTAAAATGTTTTAATCGCATATTTTTTGTTAATGTTAAAACCTAAAAGTGTGGCCATAAATAAGAATTATTTATGCATGCATCTATTATGTGTTCTTTTGTTCCTGTGGGTAAAACAAGTAGGATTTGTTGAAAATCACCTCCTAGAATAACCGTCATTCCACCAAATGGTTGATCAAAATTGTTTCGTAAATCCTTGTGTAACGGCGCCCATCAACCGTTAGATCTAATCTTTGTTTGCGCTCTACAACCGCCACGGGAACGGCGACATCTTTTGGTGTCGTAACGGGGCCCATCAGCCGTTAGATCGACTCTCTCATCGCGATCTATGAATGGCACGGGAACGATGACAACTTTTGGTGTCGTAATGGGGCCCATCAGCCATTAGATTGATGCTCTCTTCGCGATCTACGACTGCCACGGGAACGGTGAAAAGTTTTGGTGTCGTAACGGGGCCCATAATCCGTCAGATCGAGGCGCTCTTCGCACTCTACAACCGCCACGGGAACGGTGACTACTTTTACTGTCGTAACGGGGCCCGTCAGCCGTTAGATCGAACCTGTCTTCGTGATCTACAGCTGCCACGTTTTCGGCAAAAACTTTTGGTGTCCTAACGGGGCCCATCGGGCGTTAGATTGAAGCTCTCTTCGCGCCCTACAACCGCCACGGGAACGGCGACATCTTTTGGTGTCGTAACGGGGCCCATCAGCCGTTAGATCGACTCTCTCATCGCGATCTATGAATGGCACGGGAACGATGACAACTTTTGGTGTCGTAATGGGGCCCATCAGCCATTAGATTGATGCTCTCTTCGCGATCTACGACTGCCACGGGAACGGTGAAAAGTTTTGGTGTCGTAACGGGGCCCATAATCCGTCAGATCGAGGCGCTCTTCGCACTCTACAACCGCCACGGGAACGGTGACTACTTTTACTGTCGTAACGGGGCCCGTCAGCCGTTAGATCGAACCTGTCTTCGTGATCTACAGCTGCCACGTTTTCGGCAAAAACTTTTGGTGTCCTAACGGGGCCCATCGGGCGTTAGATTGAAGCTCTCTTCGCGCCCTACAACCGCCACGGGAACGGCGACATCTTTTGGTGTCGTAACGGGGCCCATCAGCCGTTAGATCGACTCTCTCATCGCGATCTATGAATGGCACGGGAACGATGACAACTTTTGGTGTCGTAATGGGGCCCATCAGCCATTAGATTGATGCTCTCTTCGCGATCTACGACTGCCACGGGAACGGTGAAAAGTTTTGGTGTCGTAACGGGGCCCATAATCCGTCAGATCGAGGCGCTCTTCGCACTCTACAACCGCCACGGGAACGGTGACTACTTTTACTGTCGTAACGGGGCCCGTCAGCCGTTAGATCGAACCTGTCTTCGTGATCTACAGCTGCCACGTTTTCGGCAAAAACTTTTGGTGTCCTAACGGGGCCCATCGGGCGTTAGATTGAAGCTCTCTTCGCGCCCTACAACCGCCACGGGAACGGCGACATCTTTTGGTGTCGTAACGGGGCCCATCAGCCGTTAGATCGACTCTCTCATCGCGATCTATGAATGGCACGGGAACGATGACAACTTTTGGTGTCGTAATGGGGCCCATCAGCCATTAGATTGATGCTCTCTTCGCGATCTACGACTGCCACGGGAACGGTGAAAAGTTTTGGTGTCGTAACGGGGCCCATAATCCGTCAGATCGAGGCGCTCTTCGCACTCTACAACCGCCACGGGAACGGTGACTACTTTTACTGTCGTAACGGGGCCCGTCAGCCGTTAGATCGAACCTGTCTTCGTGATCTACAGCTGCCACGTTTTCGGCAAAAACTTTTGGTGTCCTAACGGGGCCCATCGGGCGTTAGATTGAAGCTCTCTTCGCGCCCTACAACCGCCACGGGAACGGCGACATCTTTTGGTGTCGTAACGGGGCCCATCAGCCGTTAGATCGACTCTCTCATCGCGATCTATGAATGGCACGGGAACGATGACAACTTTTGGTGTCGTAATGGGGCCCATCAGCCATTAGATTGATGCTCTCTTCGCGATCTACGACTGCCACGGGAACGGTGAAAAGTTTTGGTGTCGTAACGGGGCCCATAATCCGTCAGATCGAGGCGCTCTTCGCACTCTACAACCGCCACGGGAACGGTGACTACTTTTACTGTCGTAACGGGGCCCGTCAGCCGTTAGATCGAACCTGTCTTCGTGATCTACAGCTGCCACGTTTTCGGCAAAAACTTTTGGTGTCCTAACGGGGCCCATCGGGCGTTAGATTGAAGCTCTCTTCGCGCCCTACAACCGCCACGGGAACGGCGACATCTTTTGGTGTCGTAACGGGGCCCATCAGCCGTTAGATCGACTCTCTCATCGCGATCTATGAATGGCACGGGAACGATGACAACTTTTGGTGTCGTAATGGGGCCCATCAGCCATTAGATTGATGCTCTCTTCGCGATCTACGACTGCCACGGGAACGGTGAAAAGTTTTGGTGTCGTAACGGGGCCCATAATCCGTCAGATCGAGGCGCTCTTCGCACTCTACAACCGCCACGGGAACGGTGACTACTTTTACTGTCGTAACGGGGCCCATCAGCCGTTAGATCGAACCTGTCTTCGTGATC
>NW_010361636.1:0-1019 GCF_000414095.1 Morus notabilis
TTGAGAAACCAACAATTGGTATCAAAGCGGTCTTTATTTCATGCTAATTAACGCTTAATTATGTGATAATTCTTGAATGTTCAATGGGTAGGCACTTATGTATATGATGTATAATTATTGTGTGATGATTATGTTTTATGCGAATGGATTGGTCATAAAATTTTCCTGTTCCATGGAATTAGTTTTTACTATTTTATTTTGATCAGATCAATTGTAAAATAGGAATTAATATGTAATATATTATTCTCCAAACGCAAGCGGATCATGGAAGAGTTTCAACTATTTGTTTTTTGGAAAAGTTCCAAACTGTTAAAAAAGGGTTTTTCCAGCGATAGTGGTCGGCGAAGGGGCGGCTGCCGTGGCCGAATGTCGACCATGGCAGAATTGCAGCAGCCTTGGGGTTGCTGCAGGTGACTGCACCTTCAGGTGCAGTCATGGGTGCAAAGGCCCGGGCCTAAATTGGGATGCTCTGCCTCATTAATGAGGCAGAGGCATTACACATATTGGGCTGGCCTTTCCAGCCGGTCCAGATGCAATATATGGCTATTTTTGATAGCCCAGAACGGCCCAAACTCAATTTTTTTAGATCCACCAGAAAAGAGACATGAAGATGGAGAAGACTTGAAGACGGAGAATTACAAGAAGACCCATTTTGATGTAATTTTATTTTTATTATTATTTTAGGGTTGTAATTCTTAGGTCCATGGAACCCGGTCAAGTTTTTCCATTTCACTTGTATGTCTTTATTTATTTATCTATTATGTTTGATAATTAGTGTATTGTCATGCATCTAACATGTCATCTAGGATAAAAAGTGCCTACCTAATTTATATGTATGACATGCATCATGCGCATTAATTATATGTTTTAATTCTAAAATAGGTTTAGTAAATTGAATTAATTAAATGCGCCAAATTGTTGAGTTTAATGAGATTAAGTTATCAAATTTAATAAGATTAAATTTGAAGTTATTAAATTTAATGAGATTAAATTTAAATAAATTAATTAGCAAATGGTTT
>NW_010361637.1:0-2285 GCF_000414095.1 Morus notabilis
GTCAGATCAAAGCTCTCTTCGCCCTCGACAACCGCCACAAAAACCGCGATAAATTTTTGTGTCGTCACGGGCCCAATTAGCCGTTAGTTTGAAGCTCTCTTCGCAATCTACATTGGCCAAAGGAACGCTCAAAACTTTTTGTGTGTAACGGCGCCCATCAACCGATAGATCTAATCTCTGTTTGCGCTCTACAACCGCCACGGGAACGGCGACATCTTTCGGTGTCGTAACGGGGCCCATCATCCGTCATATCAAAGCTCTCTTCGTGCTCTACAACTGCCACGGGAACGGGGACAACCTTTGGTGTCGTAACGGGGCCGGCCCATTAGACGTTATATTGAAGCTCTCTTCGCGTCCTACCGCCACTGGAATGGCAGCAACGTTTGGTGTTGAAACGAGGCCCATCAGCCGTTAGATCAAAGCTCTCTTCGCACTCTACAACAGCCCCGGGAAGGGCAACAAATTTTGGTGTCGTAACGGGGCCCATCAGCCGTTAGATCGAAGAAGCTCTCTTCGCGATCTACGAATGGCACGGGAACGACACAACTTTTGGTGTCGTAAAAGGGCCTATCAGCCGTTAGATCGAACCTCTCTTCGCGATCTACAACTTCCACGTTTTCGGCAAAAACTTTTGGTGTCCTAACGGGGCCCATCAGGCGTTAGATTGAAGTTCTCTTCGCGACCTACAATCACGACGGGAACGGCGACAACTTTTGGTATTGAGATGGGGCCCATCAGCCGTTTGAACGAAGCTCTCTTCGTGATCTACAACTACCACGGGAACGGCAAAACTTGGTGTCGTAACGGGGCCCATCAGCCGTTAGATCAACGCTCCGTTCACGCCCTACAACCGCCACGGGAACGGCAACAACTATTGGGGTCGTAACGAGGCCCATCAGCCTTTAGATCGAATCTTTCTTCGCGCTCTACCGCCGCCAGGGGAACGGTGATAACTTTTGGTGTCATAACGGGGCCCCTCAGCCATTAGATTGAAGCTCATCGTGATCTACGAATGGCACGGAAAAGGTGAAAACTTTTGGTGTCGTAAAGAGACCCATAATCCATCAGATCAAAGCTCTCTTCGCCCTCGACAACCACCACGAAAACCGTGATAAATTTTTGTGTCGTAATTGGCCCCATTAGCCATTAGTTTGAAGCTCTCTTCGCAATCTACAATGCCCAAAGGAACGCTCAAACCTTTTGGTGTGTAACGGCGCCCATCACCCGATAGATCTAATCTCTGTTTGCGCTCTACAACCGCCACGGGAACGGCGACATCTTTCGGGGTCGTAACGGGGCCCATCAGGCGTTAGATTGAAGTTCTCTTCGTGACCTACAATCGCGACGGGAACGGCAACAACTTTTGGTATTGAGATGGGGCCCATCAGCCGTTAGATCGACCCTCTCTTCGCGATCTACGAATGGCACGGAAAAGGTGAAAACTTTTGGTGTCGTAAAGAGACCCATAATCCATCAGATCAAAGCTCTCTTCGCCCTCGCCAACCACCACGAAAACCGTGAGAAATTTTTGTGTCGTAATTGGCCCCATTAGCCATTAGTTTGAAGCTCTCTTCGCCTCCCCCCGCCACTGGAATGGCGACAACGTTTGGTGTTGAAATGAGGCCCATCAGCCGTTAGATCGAACCTCTCTTCGCGATCTACAACTTCCACGTTTTCGGCAAAAATTTTTGGTGTCCTAACGGGGCCCATCAGGCGTTAGATTGAAGTTCTCTTCGTGACCTACAATCGCGACGGGAACGGCAACAACTTTTGGTATTGAGATGGGGCCCATCAGCCGTTTGAACGAAGCTCTCTTCGTGATCTACAACTGCCACGGGAACGGCGAAACTTGGTGTCGTAACGGGGCCCATCAGCCATTAGATCAAAGCTCCGTTCACGCCCTACAACCGCCACGGGAACGGCAACAACTGTTGGGGTCGTAACGAGGCCCATCAGCCTTTAGATCGAAGCTCTCTTCGCGCTCTACCACTGCCAGGGGAACGGTGACAACTTTTGGTGTCGTAACGGGGCCTCTCAGCCATTAGATTGAAGCTCATCGTGACCTACGAATGGCACGGAAAAGGTGAAAACTTTTGGTGTCGTAAAGAGACCCATAATCCGTCAGATCAAAGCTCTCTTCGCCCTCGAAAACCACCACGAAAACCGCGATAAATTTTTGTGTCATAATTGGCCCCATTAGCCGTTAGTTTGAAGCTCTCTTCACAATCTACAATGTCCAAAGGAATGCTCAAAACTTTTGGTGTGTAACGGCGCCCATCAACCGA
>NW_010361638.1:0-253 GCF_000414095.1 Morus notabilis
TTTCCCTTTTGGGATATATTTTTGGAAGTCATGCTTTTACACTTGTCATTAGGTTACTGGTCATATATCTTCTCTTGTGCATCACCTGAAGCTTGTCTTGGATGGGTATGACTCTCCTTTCTCTGATTTGAACTATACCTGATAGGCCCTTCTTTTTTATGTCTGTGGTTTGTTTTCCCAAGAAATTGTTGGAAGTTTAACTTATTGACACTAAAAAAGCGTCGTCTTCTGAAGATGTACTCTTTTATCTGTT
>NW_010361639.1:0-1742 GCF_000414095.1 Morus notabilis
ATGTTTGTTCCAAAGATAAGCAAGTCATCAACATATAAGCATATAATCACACCAAAACTAGTTGTAAATTTAGAGTATACGCATTTATCCGCATTATTATGCTTAAAACCATGAGATAAAATGACATTATCAAATTTCTTATGCCATTATTTTGGTGCTTGCTTTAAACCATAAAGTGACTTGACTAACTTGCAGACATTCTTTTCATTTCCAAGTAGTACAAACCCTTCGGGTTGTTCCATATAGATTTCCCCATCAAGATCACCATTTAGCAAAGCCGTCTTAACATCCATTTGATGCACATGCAAATTGTATATTGATGCAATTGCAAATAGCACTCTTATGGATGTCAATCTAGCTACCGAAGCATATGTATCGAAATAGTCTATACCATGTTTTTGTTTAAAACCCTTGGCTACTAATCTAGCCTTGAATGTTTGTATAGACCCATCGGTATTGTACTTTCTTCTGAACACCCATTTGTTGCTTATTGGTTTTGATTCCGGAGAAAGATCAACCAAGATCCAAGTTTGATTTGAGATAATTGAATCCATTTCATCATTCACGGCCTCTCTCCAAAAAGAGGCATCCCTTGAAGACATAGCTTCATTAAACGTCTTTGGATCTTCTTCTATATTAAGCAATAATGGTATTTTATTAAGTACACCATTTCTATCTCCTTCAACCAAAAAGGTTAAAGCTTGAGATGAAATAAAATCCGATGCTAAGTCATTTTCTTTTCTTTCACGTTGACTTCTTCTCGGTTCGAAAGATGTCATAGACTCTTTCCTTTTATTAGTGGAAGTTCCAGGAATGTCAACATATGGTTGATTAACATTAGATTCTAATTCAATGGAAGAATCAAGGCTAAACTTGTTCTCAATAAATTCAATGTCTCTTGATTCCACAATAACATTAGAATCTAGATTCAATAATCTATAAGCCTTGGAATTTTCAACATATCTTACGAAAACACTTTTAATTCCTCTAACTCCTAACTTTGATGATTTAGGGTCAATCACTCTATAAAAGGCTAGACAGCCCCACACCCTTAAATACATCAAGTTTAGTTTTCTTCCTTTCCATACTTCATATGGAGAGACATGTGTTTTCATAGATGTAATCCTATTGTGAACATGACATGCTGTAAGTAAAGCTTCCCCCCATAAATTATTAGGCAATTTAGCATTAAGAAGCATAGAGTTAATCATATCGGTAAAAATTCTATTCTTTCTTTCAGCCAATCCATTTTGTTGAGGAGTAAAAGGAGCTGACCTTTGGTGAATAATACCATGCTCTTCACAGAAAGCATCAAATTCATTTGAGAAATATTCACCACCTCTATCACTTCGAACCATTTTGATCTTCTTGTCTTTTTGGTTCTCAATTTCAGCCTTATAAATTTTAAATTTATCAAAGGCTTCATCTTTGTTCTAAGTAAATACACATAAGTGTATCTTGAACAATCATCAATGAAAGTGATAAAGTATCTCTTTCCTCCTCTTGTCAAAATACCATTATACTCACAAATATCGGTATGAATCGTATCCAATATTTAAGTATTTCGTTCGGCTCTAGGAATGGGTTTCTTAGTCATTTTTGCTTGTATGCAAACTTCACACTTATCTTTTTTAACATCTTTGCAATTAATCAAACCATGTTTAGACATATATTTCAAAGATCTAAAATTTGAGTGCGCTAAACGTGCATGCCAAACATCAAAAGAATCAACAATATAAAGA
>NW_010361640.1:0-307 GCF_000414095.1 Morus notabilis
GGGCTAATGGACCTATAATCTCGAGCTCCAATAAAATTAATAATTAATACAATACTTTAATTAATTAATTAATTATATTAATTCTAATAGTTACTCCACTATAAACTTGGAATTGCACTCTCGAAATTATAGATATAAATTACTTCTAAACTGTGAAGTGTCCATACGATATAGTCACTGTATATAAATTAGTCCTCCATAAATAATTCATAATTAGAGCTAGATAAAATCCGTTAACCTCTCTAATTACATCTTTATCCTTGAGTACCATTGATTCTCTAATGGACAGTGATTCATAAAATACATT
>NW_010361640.1:370-853 GCF_000414095.1 Morus notabilis
TAAGAAGGAATGGATTCCATCTCGTGTAATAACATTCCCGGCTACCTACTTCATCATGTCTCCAAAATACAAGGAACATGATTCAGGATCTCAAAATCCGTACCGAGTAAATCAAACGATACAAATCCATAAACATGAGTCTGTTAAGAACTCAAGATTAAGATCATTCTATATATGACCATTGGTAGACTCAATTAGAATTTCTATACTTAACGAAAATTATTAGAAATTCATATTGTGTTTGTGTCCTTGTTCCACATAATCTCATTATACGAAATACACTCATTCAATATCTCACCATATTAACAGTGCGGATAACACCATTCCATTCTAAATGAGAATGACATGTATTAGTAATGTTTTAATTAAAGATTCTGAACTTTAATTAAATTCATAATGAACATCATTTTTTTTATTATCCTTAAACATTATTCTTTCGCATATAACACTTATATACAACGTTTAAGGTCACATAAATAATCA
>NW_010361641.1:0-1266 GCF_000414095.1 Morus notabilis
GTGAGCTACAACTCCCACGGGAACGGCGAAACTTTTGGTGTCGTAATGGTGCTCATCAGCCGTTAGATCGAAACTCTCATCGCGATCTACAAATGGCACGGGAACGGGGAAAACTTTTGGTGTCGTAATGGTGCTCATCAGCCGTTAGATCGAAGCTCTCATGACGCTCTACAAATGGCACGGGAACGGGGAAAACTTTTGGTGTCGTAATGGTGCTCATCAGCCGTTAGATCGAAGCTCTCATGACGCTCTACAAATGGCACGGGAACGGGGAAAACTTTTGGTGTCGTAATGGTGCTCATCAGCCGTTAGATCGAAGCTCTCATGACGCTCTACAAATGGCACGGGAACGGGGAAAACTTTTGGTGTCGTAATGGTGCTCATCAGCCGTTAGATCGAAGCTCTCATGACGCTCTACAAATGGCACGGGAACGGGGAAAACTTTTGGTGTCGTAATGGTGCTCATCAGCCGTTAGATCGAAGCTCTCATGACGCTCTACAAATGGCACGGGAACGGGGAAAACTTTTGGTGTCGTAATGGTGCTCATCAGCCGTTAGATCGAAGCTCTCATGACGCTCTACAAATGGCACGGGAACGGTGAAAACTTTTGGTGTCATAATGAGGCCCACAATCCGTCAGATCAAAGCTCCCTTCGCCCTCTACAACCGCCACGAAACCGTGACAATTTTTTTTGTCGTAACGGGCCCCATTATCCGTTAGATCGAAGCTCTCATTGCAATCTACAATGGCCAAAGGAACGTTCAAAACTTTTGTTGTGTAATGACGCCCATCAACCGATAGATATATTCTCTGTTTGCACTCTACAACTGCCACGGGAACAGCAATATCTTTTGGTGTCTTAACGGGGCCCATCATCCGTCATATCGAAGCTCTCTTCCCCCTCTACAACCGCCACGAATTTAGCGACAAGTGTCGTAACAGGGCCGGCCCATCAGAGGTTATATCGAAGCTCTCTCCGCGCTCTACCACCGCCACCAGAATGGCGACAATGGTTGGTGTCAAAACGGGGCCCATCAGCCGTTAGATCGAAGCTCTCTTTGCGCTCTACAACTGTCCCGGGAAGGGCGATAAATGTTGGTGTCGTAACGGGGCCCATCAACCGTCAAAGTAAAGAAGCTCTCTTCGCGATCTACGAATGGCACGGGTACGACGACAACTTTTGGTGTTGTGATGGGGCCCATCAGCCGTTAGATTTATGCTCTATTCACGATCTACGACTGCCACGGGAACGGCGAAAAGTTTTG
>NW_010361642.1:0-536 GCF_000414095.1 Morus notabilis
TGGTGTCGTAACGGGGCCCATCAGCCGTTAAATCGAAGCTCTCTTCGCACTCTACTTTTGGTGTCGTAACGGGGCCCCTCAGCCGTTAGATCGAGGCTCTCTTCACGATCAACGAATGGCACAGGAACGGCGACAAATTTTGGCGTCGTAATGGGACAAAGTTCAGCCGTTCCCGTGGCAGTTGTAGATCATGAAGAGAGCTTCGATCAAATAGCTAATGGGCCCCATTTTAATACCAAAAGTTGTCCCCGTTCCCGTGGCGGTTGTAGGGCGTGAAGAGAGCTTCGATCTAATGGCTGATGGGCCCCGTTACGACACCAACAGTTGTTGCCGTTCCCGGGGCGGTTGTAGAGCGCGAAGAGAGGTTCGATCTAATGGCTGATGGGCCCCGTTACGACACCAAAAGTTGTCATCGTTCCCGTGCCATTCGTAGATCGTGAAGAGAGCTTCTTCGATCTAACGGTTGATGGGCCCCGTAACGACACCTACATTTGTTGCCCTTCCCGGGGCGGTTGTAGAGCGCGAAGAGAGCTTCG
>NW_010361643.1:0-773 GCF_000414095.1 Morus notabilis
AACTACAAAAAAGTAAATATAAAACAATAACAAGCAAAAATTCCGCTCTATCCCCTATTGCACAAGTGCGGAGGTGGTTAGTGTTGGAACTTTGGACGGGCCACTCGTGACCGCCCGAAAATATCATGTTTTTGCCCGAACCTAACCCGCCTGAAAAGTTCAGGTGGCCCACCCGAGCCTAGAAATGCCCTTGAACGGGCCACGGGCTTATAGTTGGCTACCCAAACCCGGCCGGGCCACCTGAGCCCGCCTGAATAACTTGAAATTTTTTTTAATTTTTTTAATTATTAAGTTAGTTTGTGTTAAAATTATATAAAAATCAAAATCAACATTCAACATACGTTATTAACACAATTGAATAAATTAATCATGTATATTAATGATGTATATTAAATTTGTAATGCATGATTGCCTCGTTAAAAACCTTACAAAGAAAAACCCAATATCCCAACTTGGCAAGGAAAAAAGAGTGCAATCATTTTGTGACGAATTACAAATTTTACAAACTTACAAAGTTATACAATTACAAATACAATGTCAAAAGTAAATACATATTTACAAATTATAAATTTACAATTTAATTTAAAGCTGAAGGATCGTCTTCAAAATTAAATATTAATCGATTAAATTCATCGATCCATTCTTGGCTTGCCGGCGAAATTGTATCCTGTAGACGTTGATCGGCCCGATCTCAATCCTTAATGCAAACCAAGGCTTCAACAATATCCCTTTGCAATGCATTCCGGCGTTCCTCAAGTATTCTTCCTGTCGTA
>NW_010361643.1:802-2125 GCF_000414095.1 Morus notabilis
TGAGATCGAAAATATATCCATTGCCCATCGAGTTAGGATTGGCCAAGTTAATCCCGTGCCCTGCACCATTGAACTAAGTCAAATGATTCTGCCGTATCGTCGACCACTAAGCCTTTACTGAGGTACGCCATAAGCTCGTTAAAGTTGCCGCCGCCGCTGCCACTGCCACTTATTGACAAAGATTCACTCCCAGTTTCTGTTTGAGTTGTCTTCTTCTTTTTCGTCAACCCGTAAACATTCAAGAAGTAAGCGGGTTTTCATCTTGTTGTTGCCATTCCTGTACTCTAGGAGGTACTCTAAACCTAATCTCATATTTACTATAGATTGAATATATTTTTTCCTTTATTATTGGATATTGGTCTGAACAATTGATGCCTAAAAATTTACCAAAGTTTTCTAAACTACTTCCTAAACCTTCTAATTTTAATCTAGGATCAAAAATAGTACCTAAACCATACAACAAAGGCAACTTAGACCAATATTTTATAAATTTCCTTTCCATAGAATGGATAGGAATTGCTAAGATTAGGTCATCCCTTTATTCACTACATAAAATACTAATTCGTAAAAGTTCTCCTAAAGCTAAAGGTGATGTTGGGTAATATGTTCCACTATGTTTTAGAGTCACTTCATGAAACCTACCTAAAAATTGATACAAAACTTCAATTTACCAATCAAATTCGTCTATATGTCCTACGCCTAATTTTGCACACATATAGTTTGTTATGACATCCTTATAGGGGATGCATTATTAAAGCATAATGTAAGTTGAGTTCCATCTTATAGGCATATCTAACACTAATGCTCTAGGAGGTATATTTAATGCTTGTAAGAACCTAAACTAATATTCTTGTCTTTGGTTACTACCTTGAATCCATGCAAGACTATCTCTAATTCTTTTAATGTGATTACCCATTTCTTTTAAACCGGATTTAACAATTAAATTAATTACGTGACATGCACAACGTTGGTGGAAAATAGTACCGTCACCGAATAAACTTAAATCATTTTCAAAGAACTCAATTGCTTTTGTATTGGCACTAGCATTATTAATGTTATAGCCATTACTTTATCTCTTAATCTAAATTCATCAATCACATTTAAAATGGTATTACATATTAAATCCACACTATGTGATCCTAGAACACATTTAAAACCTAATATTCTTTTATCTAAATGAAATCCTTTAAAGTAATGTCCGGTTACAGGTAAATAATCTTTATTGACAATGGCAGACTAAATATCTGCCGTTAACACAATGCACCCGCTAGTCAAGTGTAAAAGGTTTATTAATGCTCCTTTTTCTTTTTTAAATAATTTTTA
>NW_010361644.1:0-1587 GCF_000414095.1 Morus notabilis
AAAAAAAAAAGAAAGTGAAATGTATTACGGAAGGAAAACTTGGGGTACAAATGAAAGGAATTAAGCATGAGGTGGCTACGTAACTTTTAGATGTAAACATATAGTGCCAAGACATGCTTAATAGGTATGGTGAGTCAATTACTAGCCTTGATGAGTCACGTGCCTTCTTGGCAATAAGAAACTAAAATAATGAAAACTTTCTCAAACTTATGCACATGTAAGAGAGATACTATGTGGGCATTGAATAGTATGTCCTACAGCAAGAAAAGAAAAACGTGAGAGAGTGAATAAAAAGAAAACATATTAGAGAGAGAGACGGAGAAAGGGAAATTAAGGAAGATCAAGTATTTTTACCAAAATTTCTTTCATTCAGTCCGGTAGAAACGTAACCTGAGGCGTTCTCGCGGAAAATCTCAACTTCTAGAGGTAAGATTTCAGATTTAAAAATGTGAATTCTATGATTTCTTGAGTTAGATGAATAGTAACCTATCTCAGAAACTTCCGTTAAAGTAAAAATCAAAACTGAGGTTTTGTAGAGTATCGTAATAAGAGTTTAACGGTGTAAGTGTTAAGACAATTGAATAAAGTATTGGTGGATTTCTATCGAAAATCCATGAGCCTAGATTAAGAAAGAACATATGTTTTGTTCAATTTTATGTTGGAATCTGTGTTCAGGAATGTAAATCTTGACTCCAGGTACCGAAATCAGAAGTAAAACGAGTTATTAAAAACTCGGGAAATGAGAAAAATAAGGCGAAACTCTGCCGAAATTTAATTTGAGTAATTTGAACTAAAACTGGATTTCAAGAGAAATATGGGATTAAAGTGTGAAAAGAAAGATGTTTCAATAATCAGTGATGGTTAGAAACCGAATACAACGAGAATTCACAGTTTTGGACTGAAATTGAAAATTAGGCCCATGACTGAGTAATTTGCACGATTTTAGTGCAAATCCTTGAGATAGGAAATGGTTTGAGGTTGAATACCAAACATGAGGATTATAGACTTTTCTGAAGTAAATTTCAATGTAATTATTGATCTTAGATTCTGAATCTAACGATCGAAAAATTTATGCAATAGGGCCGATTAACGGTTGAAGTTGGAAAGCGTCCTTTTTTTTTTTTTTTTGAAATAAGAAACGAGAAGATAAATATCAAGTCAAGTCAAGTGTATTGCAGCAATATGTAATACTAAGTGAATACACACGGAAACTTACAACAACTTTGAATAAAAGCACGTTAATTTGCATATAGTAGAATTTTGAATATTAGATACTATGTTAGGTAAGTATCTACAAGACTTATGTAATTGTAGAACTTTATTCTGCAAAAAGTATGTATCGATGTTAAGTCAAGATCAAACTAAGAGAAATGAAAGGTTAAACATTAACGAAAAGTTAATCTCATCATAAAATGCTCAATAATGCACAAATTCATAAGATTTAACTAAAGTTACCGTTTTAATGAGAAAATTGATAAACGGTAAGAGACTAAACGTCCTATTTGTACCAGCCTTCGAAAGAAAGGTTATTATGAAAATATGAAAGATATGAAACCGTGACTGAGTTGGACTGGTTAGCTACCCCAC
>NW_010361645.1:0-290 GCF_000414095.1 Morus notabilis
AACCTAATAAAATGACAATTAAGAAAATAAAACAAAATAAATATGAAAACAAGAAAATAAAGTATCTATACACAAATGGTCTAAGGACTTGATTTCGCTTTATTATTCTATGTTCATCCTATTATGTAATCGCTAATCAATTCCATTCAATTCATTAATCAAGGCTCTAATGTCATCTCGCAACCTCTCCCGAGTGCCTCACAAGAAATTGTATTTAAATACCCAAAACAATATCCCTATTCGAAATGAATATTTAAACACAAATTAAGCTTCGCCTTTAGAATTAGAAA
>NW_010361645.1:498-749 GCF_000414095.1 Morus notabilis
GAAAATGAAATTAAATTAACAATCAACAAAATATTCAAAACATAGTTCAAATAAAACTACATCAAGTCCTAGATTTAATGTCTAGCTCAACATGGAAAAATAGATGAAAGAAGATAAAACTCAATATCCATTGAAGAGCTTCCAAGGACCTCCAAGATGAAGGATTTCGGCCTCCTTTTGATGTTTTCTTAACTTTTTCAGGCTCCTTCTCAAATGGCATCTCTTTCCTTTTATATTACAACATTTCGGAG
>NW_010361646.1:0-912 GCF_000414095.1 Morus notabilis
AGAGAAAAGACGAAGAACTAGATAGAATTGCAACCACACATTTTTTTTTTACCTTTCTTTCCCTTTCTCTGACAATTTTCTTCTTTTTTTTTTCAACTTTCGCTTGTAATGTACTCAATTCATTTTTTTTCCTTGCATAAAGTTTGCACGGGGATCAATGGTCTTTCCTTCCATTTTTCTTACATGCCTATATATAGACGTATGAAGCAAACCCACTAAAAGCTACTTTTTTCCTTTATTTATTTTTTTTAATTAGTCAATCATTTTTTTAATCCTCCACTTTTATTCTGATTAGCTTTTTTTCACTATACTTAAACATGATTGGCTGCTTTTATCTCTCAAGGATTACCCCTACTCATGTGAATTACTGATGTGAAAGATAACTTTCAAATAACGGTTTTGTAAACTTCTCCACGTTATTTTTCACCAAACTCCCCACTAACACATTTTACTTTTGCCCACGCACCCACTTCTTCTAGGAAGTTATCCAACCTCCCACGTGACCATTTTTTATTGTATTTTTTTTTGTTTTAACAAATGTCCCCTCGAGTATGTACGTGACATTTATGTTTGCGTGGCATACTAGAGAAAAGAAAAAAATTGTAATAATTTTATATTCATCTCTTCTCTTTTTTTTTACTGGCTTATTTATGGATGCTTTTGAGAAACTTCGTTCAGAATGAGCCCCCGAGGAATCTGGCAAAGAACTTACTTCAGGGCCAAGTTACCAACATTTGGTTGGTTTAGACGAAGTTCGAGCTTCAACAAGATTTAGCGGTCCCCTTTATTTGCTTAATTCTCAAGAAGTTCATTCTGGTTATTTAAGATATTTCTTCGATAGTAATGAAAACGCCATCCAAATGAGTCAACAGAAAGGTGTCGTTTTCAAAGTTGAAACCCTTGAGGAAGTTG